>NC_088177.1:23311598-23611598 GCF_028769735.1 Zonotrichia leucophrys gambelii | reverse complement strand
AGTTATCTGCCTCAAAGTTTAGTATGCTGCAGATGTATTAAAGAATGAAAGTACCTGAAGATAATGATATAAACTTAAAGTATATAAAAATAAGACAGTTGAAGTGCTACCTACGTTGTAGTTTCATTACAGTTTAATGGACATACGCCGATGAGCATTGTGCCTCTGTGTCCAATCTGATAGATGTACCCCATAAAAGCTTTCCTCAGAAGAAAGTCAGATAAGTGAAACTCAGTAGAAAAATAGCTGTACTTTCTGCAGCTATAGATTATTCAATCAATGAAACTCCTATCTAACTCAATATTACCCACATCCTTGGATTTACTTTCTGAACTCTCATCTGAAGTACCAACTGGCTCCCTCAGTTTCCTCTTATGAGTGTGGTAATTTTGAAAGCTCAGAAACCCTTCCTGAGGAGTATGCAGTAGCTCCAGACTATGGTTTTTGTGGCTGAGACCAGATGAAGAATAGCAGTTACAGTTCTCAAAACACAGCTTTGGATTTCCTTGAACATAGTTATTGTTTATAGTGCAATGTCATTGAAGTTCTTAAGCTGAGTGGTAGTTATGCAATTATTTAATGTTTTCTGTAATTTTGGCTTAGTCACATATTTCTTCTCCTTTATTTTCACTCTATGCAGCTATATATCATAGCTATATAGTTATATATGTAACTATATCTATATCTATCTATCTATCTATCTATCTATCTATCTATCTATCTATCTATCTATCTATCTATCTCATTACTAGCTCTCAAGAAATTAACATTTCTTTTACTGTCTCTTTCCTGGTAACTTATGGAGACAACCTTAGTAATGGTAACCATAGCAATAGAGAAATGGAGTCTAACATGACAACCTTAAAACACACAACTCAGAATATCTACAAGGAATCTAAGATGCAATCTTAGCTGGAGTAATTATAAACAGCAAACCCAGCTGGAGAACTTCCTACCTTATACTGGAAAATCCTACCGAATTTCTATAGTCATCCTGGTGACCTGTTAGGGATCAGGGACTCTTATGTTATTTAACACCCCTGTACTTGTCCTGTGCCTTCTGCATGAGGAGCATTGGCATGAGTAACAAACATGGGTGCTCCCAGAGCCACTGGGAAGGGTCTGGCTGCCCAAGTGCTGCTCTAGTTGCTCTCACAGGACAACACCCTGCAACTTGCTGAGTACACCATTATCCTCATAACCATTTTCCAGAGGAGAAACTGAGGCACTTGGCTTGAAGGTATTTAGGTTCCTAGGGAAGTCCCTCCAGCTGCTCTGCTCTCACAGGATCTGCCTGACTTCTGTTTTTCATCTTTACCTGCCTAAAATATCCTGGTGAGTTCAAATAATATCTTCAAGGTTTTACAGCTCTGAGAGGCAAATGAGGAAGATAAATTCATTCCCCTCAGGTTACCAGATTAGCCCTCAAGCACAGCAGGTAAGGCCATGAAATTGCAAAAGCAATCTGCCCTCCCCTTTCTGAGTAAAGCATGATGTGGCAGGGAAGGATACACAGGGGTCTCACGGGCAAGTGGGTGCCAGGGCAGCTATGGCAGAAGGATTAATCTGGGGTGTCACATAGGTGCCAGGGGTTTAGGGTGCTCAGGAGCAGTGCCTGCCCAGCAGCCAGTGCACAGGGAAGCCTGGTCCAATTGCTTTCCTCTCCCTTTTACTCTGGGATGGAGAGGAAGGTCTGTCCCCTGGAGGCTGGGGACAAGGGCCATTTCAAGCATCATTTTTTGACCCAAATTCTGCGTTTAAGAGAGCATTATGGAGCCTGCCTGCAGCCCACCCTGGTCTCTCAGAACTTCTTCCTCTCTCCTTGCATAGTCCCAGCTATACTGCTGGGAAGTTTGCCAGGGGAGAGGGAGGGCTGATACAACTAGCAGACTTTTTTTCCATCTTGATCTGTGTGCATTTCTTTCCTGATGCACTCTGAGGCAAAGGTGAGGAGATATTTACATCTCCTTTATCAATGAGAATTACCAGGATCTTAAAATACCATTTAGAAGTGTTGAAACAATGAATGTTACACTGACAGTAGCTCTTTAAAGGTTTCTCATGTAAATAAAGTCTGTCTCCAAGAAAAGTCCCACACATAGTATTACACAATAATCATTAACTCTAAAATTATTACAAACAAAATAAAATTCAACATGTCAAAATGGATTTGGATTGTGTGAGCATTCAAACCTTATTAAAATGACAAACTCAAAAAAACTGGAATGCTTAAAAGTCAGTACTTGATCATGCGCTAGTTTGATTTAAAGAAGACTCCAGAGGCTTTATTGAATTATATATTATTATATATTACATTCTCATGAATTATTTCTCAGACTTCAATGCTGGCCAAAATAGGGCCACCACTAGGCCCCAGGTCCCTCCCTCTGTGGGATCTGGCTTTTCACAGAAGATTCAAACCTGACAGTCCTTCCTCTCACATCTATACTCTTGGCAACTCTTTATTCTCCATGGGGAATTCTAGGGCCTTTATTCACACTTAAAATAGCTGTGGTTTGAAGTGCTTTAACACCTCTACTAAAGCAGCAGTTTCTTGGTACGTAGCATAAACCTGGGGCCTTTTCTCTTGGCCTGAAGGTGAGCTGGGGCACGTCTGTGCAGTCCTGCAGCAGTGCCTGGGGGTGCCCCAGTGCCCAGCCCGGAGCACCACCCTGCCTGTGCCAGCTGGGATGTCCAAACAAGCAATGCCTGCTCTGGCAGTGGGAGTCAGACAGAACTGACTGCCAGGGCAGAAGCTACAAAGACGGGTTTTGGTCATCCTTCACCATAAAGGCCATGCAGTCAGTCTGGCCCAAGGAATGTGCAGGGGTCTGGTCAGTTTTCAGGCTAGTTGAAATGAGTCTTCTGTGAGTAAAAGTTTTAGCAGCTCATCCAGCAGGACAACTTTGCACATCAGGTTGCTGTGATTTAAGTGACATCCTTTTTATCACAATGACATTGAACCAACCTGAAAAATGTTTCAAGATACTAAATCCTTCAAGTTTGATATTTGGAATGGTGTCCTCTTTCAAAATTGGAATTTTCCCATCACTGATGACATCTTTGTATTATGGAGTCTCTTATCTTTCATTCTAATAATATTGCACAGACCTGTCTTTGTGACACACTGAAGACCTGTGATAAAGTGATGCAGTGAATTTTCTCACTGGGATATAAGAAAGAGATGTCTCCTGGACAGCTTCTGTTCTTTTTTTCTTTTTTTTTTTTTTCCTTCATAAATTTTACAAAATCCTGCTACAAAACAGGAGATAATTCAAGCCAGATAAACTTATTATCAGATATCAGATATTTTAAAGACAGTAACAATATCACAGGAAGAAGGTGGTCATAAAGGTATATCAAATATATCAAATATCAAATATAATACGTATTTTTAAAGTGTCTAAATTTTTTCTTCACATTATTCCCATGTCTTCACTGCTGCAAATTGTTACCATCCAAACACTCTTCAGCCATTTCCCTGTAGGCTAACATTATTGTATGGTGATTGTAGGTCATTTTAGCAGCAGATTCTTTAAAAAATATCACCAGCAGATTCTTTAAAAAATATCACCAGAACCAGGTAGGACCTGGTGTACTGTCCATGGAAAATCAATTAAAGTCTTGCACTTCTAAAGCCTCTGAGTTGGTTGGTTGCATAGTGAATATTAGTAAAAAATAGGAAGATAAGAGCTGCTTTCCTGAAAGCTTTGCACCATTCTCTGTGTACTCCCCATGTAAACCTGTGCTTGCTAAGTCAGTAGGTCTGTGCACATGCTTCACAAAAGATTCGCAAAGTAGGATGCTGTGTGGAGAGAGAGAGCAATCTAAAAATTCCTACAAGTACTATAAGAAACATCCATTGACATCAAAAGTCAATGTGTATAATATTGTATAATAATCAATTGTACTGATTATTGTATACCATAATCTCTTGTATATAATAATCAATTCAGACTCTGGAAAGAGTAGAAGGTCTTTTTTTAGTGTTCATTTAAAAATGTATTTAGCTGGCAATACACCTGGAATGGTCACCCTGGTCACCCACTACAGAACTTGCTGCAAATGCTCCAAACATATAATTTAATCAAAATATCAAATATCTTCCACTACAATCCAGTTAACATCTATAAACTGAATGATTACTTAGGTGACTTTCCTCACAAGGTGAACTTCTGGCAGTGGATATACAAACACCCTTCATGGGCTGAGAGTTTTTCCACTAACATACTTTGGTTTTGGTGCAGTTAAAAATAAGAGAGGAGAGGGTGGAAGGGTCAGCCTCTTCCTGACATCTAAAATCTTTATCAGTAACAGCAACCCCTCGGCTGGTGTCAGTGATTTGTGGTATTGTTGTTTATCTGTGTATCACTCACTCGGATGCACTGTTTAGATCCAAAGGTCTTGGGACCATTTGCAATCTCTTCTAGGCTTGCTGTACCAGACAGGGCAGACATCTGGCTGTCAGTTATAATTGCATCCTGCACCAGAAGTTGTTTTTAAACACTCCTGATTCCCTTTGAACGCAGAGCTGTGATGCACAACAGTTTCAAGCCATTACTGCAAGAGGCAAAGTCAATGCATGACTTTAGCCGAGTTTGGAGCAAGATTTATGAGAGACTGTGGGGAGGGGGGCCATTTCACAAAAGGGTGGCTGTTTGAGCCTGCTTGGGTCTTAATGATACAGCAGTTTCCTTTCCAGCCCATACAACTTATTCTTTGAACGCTGACAGAAATAGTCAGAAATATATTTGTGGTGTTGCCATGTTTACTGTTTCCTGTTGTCTTTCTTTGGAAGTATTTAAACAGAAATTAGGACTTCACATAAAAACTCTACAGGCTCTGGGATGAAAGGATTTACTATTAGGTTTTCTTCTCACTCTGACTTGGTGGACTGTGATTTAAACCCTACAGACGCATGACAGGATATGATGCCAATTAAAAGCATGAAACCTAATTTTTTGACAGAATAATCACATAATCCCCTTTCTATTATCTGGCTAAAGGATTATTGACAGCACCTTTATTTCTCAGCCCAAATCTTGTATTTATTAGGCTAACAAACTGCTCTTGTTTAAATTATACAGGCCAATGAATATTGTTGAATGTCCAGGCGCAGGACTGCATTTGATATTGTAAAGGGATGTTTTTCCCCTGGTAATTGTCACACTGGGTCAAGAATGCACAGAAATGTAAGTGGACAGCTGGTTTTGGTTGAAAGCAGAGTTCTGATTTGCTGTTTAATACCAAATCAATTTTAAAGTAATTTAATAACAAATCTTATAAAATAAAACATTGCAGTGAAAAATTCAGCTGGAATTTCTTCCAAGATCTGAATTCACTTTGCATGAAGTACATAGGAAGTTCAGTGAAAAAATGTTCCTGGAGTACAGAAAAAAAAGAGGTTAAGTCCTGCTTTTCTGAGTTGCCAGTCATGACTTGAGCCCAAAACATGATCTACACTGTTTTGTGAAAGCAAGACTTTGGTTAGGCTAGACCATGCTGATGCACTGCTGGAAGTGAACTAGCCCTCTCTGTTTTGACCTTATCTGATGCCAGTGAGGAGCCCAGGGGCCAGTATTTGCCATTCAGTTCAGCCCCTGGTGAACTACTATCTATATTACATATGGGTTTTCCCTGGAAAAGTTTCACATTTATACGCCTTTTGTGCAGCAATGTCTGAAATGAGGAGGAATCTCTCTCTCCCTGTCACATACATGCTCACATAAACTGGAGCCTGCAATTTCCCTGATCACTAAAATCCCTTCTCCCCACGTGTAAGTTGTTAACCTTCATTACATCCCTAGGGAGACATACACTAAGCAGAGGCCTGTTAAAATGAAAGTAACCATCCCTCCAAATTGCCAAATCATCATATTAAAAAGTCCCCTTCTTATAAAGCAAGGTTCATCATTTGCCATGCCAAGCTAATTCCTGCTCAGAGTTGAATGTAATTACTTCTGCTATACGATTTTATTTAAAAAAAATACTTCATTAGCTTCAGCAGCAATACTACAGTACCTATTGTGTTAAATCTTCTTAAAGTTACATTATTTAAGATGAAGAGACATCTTACAGTTATTAGAAAATTCATGTGAAGACTGCTTTCACATGTATACACACATTGTTTTCTTCGAGCTTTGAGTTAATTTTTATACTGTGTGTTTTCCAGATGCATGTAGGATTTTCCTCTCATTTCCTGTCTCATTCCTAATCTAGAATCTATTGCCTTTTCAAAATAATTAAAAAAAGAGCAGGGCTGTTGAGTGAGCAGAGGAACTCGGTGCTGAGGTGGGTGTGTTAGCCGTTCTGAACCACCATTTTCTCGCTCTTGCATGTGGGCTGCAAAATGGTGGTTCTGTGATTTTGATGAGCAGGGACCTGCGCTCCCCTCCTCGTGCACGCTCGCTCGTCGTGCGGCCATGAGGAATGCCCTGGCCCTGGCTAAGAAAGGCCGACTTCTCCCGCCAGTGCTCGCCTTTGTGCCGGATTCCCCGCGCTTTCACGGCCCTCGGTCGCCCCAGGATCGCTCGTAATTCCTCTCTGAGATCTACAAAGCCACTAAATGCTAATTTCTAATTTAAAGTTTCTCAGGAGTAGCCGCAGTGCTTGTATGCATGACATACAACCCCAAATGGTAAGAGGACAAAATCACAGTAATTTTGTGTCTTGTGTTTATTAATAGAGGACCAAATGTCACACAGGCAGCAGTCTCAGGACCAGTTTGTAAGGAGAATGAATGTTTTGCTCGTGAATAAATGGTCCCTCCAGATCAAGGTTGAGGTCATTGGCAAGATCTAGGCATAAGCTCACTCTAAAGCTATGTGCACATGCGAATAAAGGAATTAATACTCGACTGTCAGTATCGGTCTTTCATAAGAGTTGTGTTCAGCCTAATTTTTTTCCTAAAAAAAAATTGGATACAAACAGTTTATTCAACACTGCAGTGTAAATATGTTGCTGGCAAAACAGCAGCGAAAGCGGGTAGTGACCTTGGCTACCGCTAGCTAGCTATCAGAGAGCTCCAAAAGGAGGGTTGCGAAAATGTTAACAAAATGGAAATTGCGTGTGATTGCCCATAGCAGGATGAGGATCCTCCTTTGCCTGGGAAGAAACAATTTCCTTTCAGCAAGGTACGCAGCCGCTGTGGCACGTTAGAGAAAGCAGCTTCACAGCGTGCCAGCAACCAGGGATGATACACAAATAAACTCCCAGTTGAGAATCTATGTGTACTTTCTCCCCAGATAAAATAGACTCACGGCAACAGTATTTATAGTCTGCACAACAATATTATTTTTCTCTCTTTGGTTTGCAAGGGTTGTAAATAGAAAAAAGAAATGACTAAGCTATTAAATCTAGGAATAACAAGGCTCTTAAAGCCAGGTTTATTGTACCGGGGTAGGTAAAAGCTTTACGTTTTTTGATCTGCGGGTGTTAAATATCCTGTCTGCGCCAGGATCCCCGCTCGGCTGTTATTTATCTCGGAATCCTTGGGAAAAGGAGCGGGCAGATGTCCCTAAACTGCGGGCACCACCTGGCGGCGGGCCGGGCCGGGAGCGGCTCCCGCGGGTCCCGCAGCCCCCGCACGGCCGGAGGGGGGCTCCTCTGTGGAGGAAAATGAAATGAAACGGTCCCTGGTGTTTTGATTTTACTGACTTGTAAGCGCTCAAGCCAAGTGTTATCCAATTTTCCCCATACAATCTGTTTGGAGAGCTAGCAGTGCATTTCAAAATGGCTTATTTTGATGACATGGTCATAATTCTAAATAATTTGATTTCCAAATATACACATCATATGGTGGCCTTGCCAGAAAATCGTTCTATTGAAAGTCTTCTGTCTTAAGATTTAAACTAAATAAAGGAGAAACGATTACATGATCCAAGCACCTTTCTGGGGGAAGGGAGCGGGGTATGATGTGTTTGCTGGGAAAAAAACGCTGAACAAAGAAAATATTTTCCAAACCAAAAAGCTTCTTTCTGAGGGTCATGAACTGGAGACATTGCGGGTACTGTCAAAAATCTGAAGAGGAAATGAAAAATAGCACTTGCTCCTTTTGAATGCATGTGTGTGTTTTCTTTCCTTGATGGCTGGAGGAGCCTGCATTCTAACGAGGTTTCACAGTGCACTAGAAAATGCAGAAATATGGCATAATCCCTTGGTTCCTTCAAATCAAAAATCAGAGAGTGTGTTTAACATACAAGAACTCTGTGTGTGTGTGTACTAGTCTGTATCTGCAAAGCAGAACTTCCATGTGTATATATTGTATGTATGGTGGAATTTAAATCTTCAGTCTCCAATAAAATTGCATTCTGTAATAAAACTGCTGCACCTTGACTCCAGACTACACTCAATCCCAAATTAAACACCCCATTTACTCTACTGTAACAAGCAGAAAGGTTTGCTACAGTGAACACTATTACAGACAGGAAAGGCATATTATCATTCTCTTTACCTTTTGTACATATGACAGCAACACCTAAACAGCCCCTGTGAGTCATATTTTTCTCTAGTTCCTGGCTCCTCTTACAAGAAAGGATTGATGAAGGGAAAAGGTGAATTGAAACATGATACTTAATTTCACATCGCCCCTTAATTATTTAGGAGGACAGACAGAGAGCTCCAGACATTTAGAAGCAAGCAGGTAGCATATTTTACTACAAAATGTCTTCCTGGATTTCATGAATAACTCAGTGTCATAAACAGAAACAGCTGGCATGCTGAAGGCTGTGTAGATTTCTTTATGCATTATATATAATGTAAATGCTTCCCACATAATGCACACAAACTATGTGCTTCATATCAATGTTTGTAACCCAAAAATACATAAATAATATACCAGGGATACAAAATTAGGGGACTTAAACTTGTTAATCCAGGTCATATATTTAAATGCCATTGTCTAGTGGCCATTTATCTATTGTTTAAAGGTCTAGCTATTTCAGATGCATACTGTTCTTGGGTGCTAATTTTCCTATCTTTCTCTAGGAAAGCCATTATAGAATTTCGATGTTTTTGTTGTGGTTATTAAATTAGAAACGGGAGCTCACCGAGGGCAGCAGGAGGAGGGAGAGGCTGTGTGACCCAGGGGAGTTCTGGATGCTGTGCCCGGGGCTGGGTCGAGCCTTTCAGCTCTTCTCGGAGGGAGATTCCCTCTAGCGGATTGAGGGGGAATTTTATTCCCCTTTTCGTGCCCCATCCTAGCCTTTATCTGTTAAATACAAGGTACCTTCTCTAAGGATATTCTTGGCTATTAACCTTCATGCATGAAGCAGGAGCTGAAAGTTAATAAAGAAGGTATTTCTAATCAACTGTGGTGATGTGAGACACTGAGAAGTCATACTAGTAAGCCAAGAATGTGAATCCCCAGGCCTCTCACAGCTGAAGATAATCTGAAAAGAGCTACAAGTTCGAAGTTTTTTTTACATCATATGTCTAAAGTGAACAACGAGGGCTCCATTCCCAGACATGTGATCTAAACCCTTTGAGTCTTGGGAATTTTGACTCCAGATGCAGGTTCCAGCCCTGCACATGATCCTTATCTTTAATGGGACCAACTCAAACAACCACACATAGATTTGTTGCCATTGCAAAGGACCCAAAAAAAGAAGTTGGCTCTCAGCCTGTAGCTTGGGGGGAATCAATTCCTTGAACACAAGTAGTCTGAGTTTGGCTCACCTCTGTTTAAAAGTGGAGTAGCCTAGGAAAAAGAAACAGGCCAGGAAAGATGAAGAATAAAGCATATGACTGAATTTTAAGTTTTCCTGGGCCTTATTAATAGTTTTGCTGAGCTAGAGACCCTATTAACATCTACTGTAAGTTTTGTTCTGAGGGATCAGATTTCTGGAGCCTGAGACCAGTTATGATACATCAGAGAAAGCCTCATAATAGGAAGCTTTATTGCCTTCTGCTAAGTGAGCCAAAGGCAGGGGCTTTCCCTTGTAAGCAAAAGGCTGGGAAGGGGGGAAGGGGGAAGGAGGAAGGGGGCGGGAGGTATTTTTTTCTTTTTGCCTGATGTGTTTCATCCTTCCCACCTCCAACATCAAAGTGTTTGCTAGGGCAAGTCAGCCCTGTGATTCTGGAGCTGTGTATTTCCCCTCTCCCAGTAGTTTCCATGCCCATTTCCTATGCCCCAGCTGCCAGAGCACTAACTCTGCTGCTTTAATCACTCCATTAATCAAGCCTCTGCAGTGATCAGCACACTAGCTCTCACTGCCACAAGGAAGCCTGTTACTTCTTCAGGACACATAATCTCCCACTAGCCCTCCAAGGATTTTTACTCAACTGAGCCATATTGATCCACTAGCTAAAGGGGGTATTTCACTCCATTTTGAATCAGCTGTGTTTTTAACATAATATAGCTCACGAAAGGCACAACTCAAGAATAATTCTTGTATTAAGGACACTATGAAATATGGAAAGACAGCCATTTCATAGCTAAGCTTCATAGACAGTGTGATTTCATTAAACAGACAAACACTGCCATCAAAGATCAGCAGATACAAACAAGCCGTTTCTGCTGGCTCCTAGAGAGCCATGATTGCATCCCCACGGGCACAGAGGACTGTCATATAAAAGCATGTGTACAGACAGTCTCCAGTCCAGTCAGAGTGGTTTATTGACTCCAATTTTGTACTGGGTAGTGCCAAAAGATGGCAGATCCTATTATGCTAGGAGACTTTGAAAAATTTAAAATGTAGCCATAAAACAAAAGATCACAGTAAAGCCATACACAGAGCAAAAAGAAATTACAGGAAGACTTAGTAACCTTCAGTGGCCTCATACACTTCTGGCTCTTGCAAGGGGAACAATGTAGTACTTGAAAACTATTTAGCAGTGCCTTTTGGAGAGCAAAGACTGGGCACTCTGCTGACTTGCAGGATGAGGAGGTAATTTCCAAAGGTTAAGGGGAAGCAGGGAGATTTCTGCATGTTCAGGGAAGGTGCAGCTCCTGCTTGGTGTAAGGTAGAGCAAACCTTGTTCCCCAATAGCTCTGACTGCCTTTGGTAGGAAACCTGTCTTCCCACACATCTGTTCTCCAGCATGCCTTGCCTTTTTCTGAGCCATCCCTTTCTGAAGCCAGGAAAATCAGGAAAAAGGGAGAAAAAGTCCCAAGCCCCAGAGCTGCACCAGAAAATACTCTCATCACTACCACCATCACTCCAGCAATATGTGAGAGCAAAGGCAAAGGTGTGGGATATGAAAACAGTAGCAGAGGGGAATTGAGCTTGGAGTTTGAGAATCCTAACCTGCTGAGAAGGATAAGCTTCCAGTTGTGCCAAAAGATGTAGCAAAGAGCAGGTTCTAGAGTCTGAGAGAAGTGGAAGTGAGAGCAGTCTGCTTGCTATGATGGTAATGGAGGGCAGACATGAGCACATTCTGAAACTGCCAAAGTCCTGTTTATATTGCTATTAATTCCCTCCCCAAATCCAGACCTGAATTCTTCAGTGTGCGCCAGAATTGGACAAAGTACTTGTCTCACATGAATGCACACAGGCACACGTGTGCACAAACACATACACACTCATCCTTGGGGTGGACACCTGTAAAAGGATCAGCAAATAGAAGTGATAGACCTTGAGCAGTTTCTGAGTATGAACACTGATGCTATACAATCAGAGCAAGAGTTTTGCAGAATCATTTCACGGAAATATTTACTTTTTCAGCTGCTGTGATTGTATGTTTAAGCTTTCCTTTCTGTATATTAATGCTCGTTTTCCTGTTTAAGTTCCGTAGCTCTTGTTTGGTAACGTGCATCAAATACAAATGACAAGTTTGCATGTGTATACTCAATGAACAACACAAATCATTTATCCCTTGGGATATAGGACTTGAAAATGCAGATGGTCTTGATACAGTCTGATAAGAATGTAAACAGGAAAATATCTTTGTTGACTTATTTCTTAGTAATCAGTAATAATTAGTTATTGTCTAGAGATTCATTATATTATTTCATAAACCTTGCAACAAACAATAGTGAAATAAAATCAACTTGGATTTTCTTAGGATTGCAAAAGATAACATCAGATAACTTCCTTAGCAAAACAACAAAACCTCCATTTTCCATTGTTTTTTTGGTCTATGTCAAGTTTAAAAGCAAAAATCAAGATAATGAAAAGCGTCACAGAATTTTTTCTTGCCCCTCACTTCTATGGTTTTGCAACCAGGCTATGGCATTTTTTTTTAAAGTTGCATACTTCAAATTATCACCCTCATTAGATGTCAATATTAAATCTGTTGTGATTTTAGCTCTGAAATTATTTCCTTTTCTCATCACTTTTGGATCGATTGCTTCCATGTCGTGTTTCCCCATTTCAGAGGAGGAAGCAAACAAAAATATTTCCCTCTGTCACTGTTTCATTGGCTGCTTAGATTCTGGATAGTCAGATCTCTCTCTTGTAATGACTTAGCAATTTTTCCAGAATGTTTCAATTTGTGGATTAATATTGGCAGGAAACTAATCTCTGTATTTGGCTTTAGCTCACTGTTGTATAATGCTAATCCTTTCTCTGACTTCCAGAGTGAGGTAATCACAAAGTTACTCTGAGGCTTGGCACACACAGCTGTCCTCATGTCAAGGCAAATCAAACACAAAAATTATCCCAGCGAGAAAACGCAAAAGGATGTGAGCATGGCTGAAAAAGTGAAAACATCCAAGAAATGTTCCTCTTTCAGCCCTTTTTGCAGAGCTGTGAACTTGCACTGTCACAGACTCTGCTGTTACTCCTTGTGGCCCTATCAAGCCTCTTCCTTGCTTGCTCTTCTGCCTTACCTCTGCCTAGATCTATTTAGTGTTCATCCACCTGCCTAAAGCAGTCTTCAGACATGGTCAGTCTCTTGTTCCTACTGTCTGTCACACATTGATAGCACACATTAAGCATGAATGGTCATGTACAACGATGGCTCACTATTTTAAGGTTGTTGTTAATATTATTGGTTAATAATTTTTCTATAATTTCAGAAATAGCAGGGATGTGTTTTATTTTTCCATATAAGGCAAGTAGCTCTTAGGCAATGTTTTTTAATGCATGTGTTAATGTGCATTAAAATAGGAGGGAAATTCGATTTCCTTTGGACAGTCAACTTTTGAATGCAGACTAAAGCTATCTGAATATCTGTGAGGCTAAGAGGTGACTTTGAGTCAGGGCAGGTGGGGTTTCCTGAGGCTGGGATATAATCTTGATTGAAAAAAAGAGATCTTTTCTACTGCATATATGTTGTGTGAGTCATTATGAAGTTCCCTGTGTTGTTGCTCTAAAGCACAAGTACCAATGTCCAGAAACTGTGCAGTTAGCATTACAACTTCATTTACTATAAATTAGAATAATCTCTGTATATGTCCATTTTAATATGGGAATAATCAAATTAGCACTCTACTGGAAAAGCTTAACAAATACAGAAGAGCAACAAGTGAAGTTACTGAAAGAAAAAGATACTACGTGTTGTCATGTGGGCTGCTATTGATAATGGAGCTGTGCTACTAATCTCCGAGAACTGCTCATCTTGTAAAGCTGTGCTTTATACCTTGGTAGTGGTTGATCTCTTGATAGATGGAGTCAGCACAACTGACTGTGCTTTAGAGGGACCACTGCTTGCCTCAGTCACTGCTGGCAGTTTGGGGGACTTAAAAAACAGGAGAGGAATGTCTTATATCTACGAACTAAAATGTCACAGAGGATGGAGAAATCTTCACAAGAACCAGTCTGATGTAAGGAAATGTACTCTACAGGGTGAAACCACTGTGAGATTGCCCTTTTCTGACAGTTCTTAGAGGAGACTGACCACATCCTGGGGAGAAAATGTGGGATTCACATAGAGAGACATAGCATCCCCCACTGGAGTCTCCATCAGTCCCCAGCAAACCGGCTCCCATGAAGCTGCCTGCTTCCCAGCTGCTTCTGCTGGCGGAACAGGGCACAGGAGTACAGCTTTACTCAGGGAAAAATGGAATTTACCTGCAGACTGCCTAGAAATGACTACCAAACTGGGCTGTAGTTCATCATTGGCCAGCTAGAATCTGTAAGCTCAGCACCTGGGGATAACTAATAGGGTGGATTGTCTATAAAAACACAAAATTACTTAGGTGGGTAAAGCACAAACTTATCCTCCTTCTGTAAAAAATTAATTTGAAGGAAGGAAGGAAGGAAGGAAGGAAGGAAGGAAGGAAGGAAGGAAGGAAGGAAGGAAGGAAGGAAGGAAGGAAATATAATATCTCCATATTATAGGCATTTCTTCCTAATCTTTTCAGCATTTCTTTAGAACTCAAGTATAGGATTGAGGAAACAAATGTAAAAAACCACCATCTTCAATCTCTAACCCAATCTACCATGGATTCTGTCCAACACACTTGTCTGTCTTATTCTTGCAGCTTTTTAAGTGGGAGTAATATTAATTCATCTCTGCAAAGTGCTTTGAATTCTTTAGATGGAAGAAGTGCTGTGTATGTTGAACCCTGAACTCAATTTTGGCAGGTAAGTGAAGAAATTGATTTTGAGCCTATATTTATTTGCAGTTTTAAATTGCAATAACTTCCTTAGAATTACTCCAAGTGCACGGATTGGCAGCAGAATTCATCCCATACGTTCCTACAGACCATGTGTCTAGTCACTGAACTACAGCAGGCAAGCTGACACCAGAATCTGGCTGTTTGTATCTTAAATTGTTTTCTAAAACCAATAAAATCAGCTTCGCTTTTGCAGGTTTTTTTTTTAACAAACCGCTAAAATCTAACATTTTTGTTCTTATTTTTTTAATATGCAGTGCAGAAATTTAACCATGCTACAATAGAGTGCAGTGGGATCCATGTTCTACTCTCTATTATTTGAATAGTTAGATAATATAAATTTGGTAATTCAGAACTCTTTCTTTACTTTTATCTTTTTGATCTGTTGCAGTACAGGTGAGAAATGTATTTATTTCATTTTGCAATAGCTGAGTTTTTTGTAATGGCTGCTACAAGAAGTATTGAATTTTTATCTTTTAATAAATAATATTCATAGATTTAGAAAAAATCATTAGATATGAATTATAGCTACTGTAATCATTATAAATACATTAACAACAAATGGTCAAGCCAAATTAGAAAAGCTCTATTAAAAATTAAATAAAAAGATCTATTGAGTAAACAGATGTCTCTTCACAGCAGACATATACCCACAGTTATTGACTGAAGCTTCTAAGTATTAGGAAATGAACAACCATGACAAAATAGTACTAAAATAATGCTCCCTAAAATACAAATTGCAATGTCTTCTTGATTGGGCTTGATCAGGAAGGTAATTAACAGATTTGTGTATAATATTCAGAGAAATCCACTAGCTTCTATATGAAGGTATAAATTATGTGCTTAGAAATAATTGAAGAGTTCACAGAGCAAATATATAAAAGAAGACCTCTCATCCAAGATGACTGTACTTTAAAGGCGACCATCTCTGTTAAGGTCCTTTTTTACCTTCTGCAGATAAAAGGTTCAAGAGAACAGTAGAGAAGAAAATTGCAGCAAATGGACTATGAACTTTAGCAAGGTAGAGTCCTCAATTCCAATTTGATCCAACTCAAATAGAGTGGGGAATGTGTAAAATCTGGTAGGCTTGGGCCCCCAACTGCTATTAGCTTGTTACAAGAACTTATTCAGCAAATAAGTATATGACATAAAATGTATAATCCTACAGTGTCAATGCCCACGTTTAAAAAGTACTTAAAGAAGATTATACTTCAATTATTATGCTACTTTGCTTTTACAGAGGGCTAAATCTGATGCTTTAGATTTAACAGCAGGGCTAACTTCCAGGCTAAACCAGAGCTAGTTTAAGGAATTGAAATGGCTCCAGTTCTTGATTTAAAACAGGTTTTTACTCTCAGTGATCTCTGGCAGTAAACACACATATTTTTCTTTTCAAGATGGTTTACGATCAGTGATTTTAGTTCACTCCACATTACTCTACCACATGTCCTGAACTGCTTGGGACAATCCCAGATTAGGAAGCACATTCATAGGTCTCACACAAAGACTACTTTATACAGAAATAACAAAATGTCCGAACATCTGTTCACAGCCCATTTAGTAATAAGCTCATATACCTTGACACTTTCTAAAAGGTCTTCCTAGAAATTACCATTATCTCTGGGAGACAAAGCTGCCAGGTGGGGTTTGCACATGCACTTTCTTTAAATCTTATTATCACTGATGTTGTTGCAGAGGCCAACAAACTCAGTCCTTGCTTCCAAGGTGGAACATCTTAGCTCAAACTGAATGGCCCAGTTGTGTGGCAGGTCTGAAATACAAAAGGGCAGTGGTGAACACTCCCTGCCTACCTATGAGTCACAGAAAATCATCATATCTTGTCACATAAGGAAGAGAGAGCCATGACCAAGGGAAAAGGAAACCCATGGAGACATCTCCATTGTGTAGTCTCTGTACTCATAGTCTCTTGAGAGACCATTAGTCTTCCAAGAAAGAAGCCATCTGGGGATGGTATGAGCTATCGCCCTTTGACATTTACAGTTTCTATTTCAGGCCAGAAGCAAGTTTCATGCACTCAAAAGTTTAAGTGTCTTTTTTTTCTCAGTGATGACAATCACTTTTATAAAATGTCACTTATCCCTATAAACTTGCTGCTCTGACTCTTTCACAGACTCATAACATCAAATCCTCATTAGAATGATGCCTGTTAGGCACTCAGATGACTACCATTCAAAAATTGGCCTATCTGGACAGTAACAGACTGTTCTCTCATGTGGGTCCTTGCTTTTTAATGCTGGATTGATAAAGTTTATTGCAGTTTTAGTGCTCATTCCCTTTCCACAGATACCCTGATTTAATGTGAGACAGTTGATTTATTACAAGGCACAATGTGAGTACTTGTTTTCACCTCCTTCCTTTACCCACATCCCATTCCCAGGTGTTCTGGTTGGAAAGTTTGCAGCATGCAAGTGCCATCATCATCAACACCTACATCATTCAACCCACTTTGTAAGGGTACCTTTACACTGAGTGCTGAAGCCAACAATGTTTACAGTTCAAGCAACCTAAGTGGTCAGGTCAATGCTATTTTGGCACATGCATGACTGACAGTGATATTTTTCATTGTAGTAGAGATACATTATTATAGGCAAGAGATGTAAAAATCCAGCAGTGTTTGGAGTGCTTAACAGTCAGAATGGTCTTAATTTTTAAGGCAACTTTTTGAGGAAAGAGACCACACTGGAAGTAAAAGTAATAAAACCTCCCACAAAATCATTCATTAAAACAACAATTGAAATGTACATATTAAGTGACACAATTGACATACATCTGGGTATTTAAAATCTATTTATATTCTAGTGGGAAAAATGCTGGTTGCCTGGCCTGATGCAGATTAGAGTAACGGTGCCACATCACTTAATGTTGTGTGGTAACTCTCATGTTCCATCTGAAAACATGTTAGAAATAAAAAAGAAATAATAACAGGAAAGAGAAATTACAGGGTATAATGCACAGAAGAGAGATGTTTTCAGCTGAGATTTGAAATCAGATTGAGAGTCAATGAGGTAGAGAGATAAAGAAAGGCTGTTCCAGATGGTGGGAGCTGCAGAGCAGAAGGCTGTCTTACCACCAATTAATTGAATGAAACCCACCCACCAGTTTCCCATCCTGACTCTTTTCCTGAACCATGTTAGACTCAAACCTTGTGGTGTGAAACCACAAGAACTCGATGTGAAAAATTCCTTGCTCTTGGCACATTGTGGTGAGAACATTCATGTACAGATCCATCTGCAGCAAGGCCCTGCATTCAGACAAAACCTTTCTCTCCCAAATGTCACAGTTCAGTCCAACACATGATCCTACAGGAGCCTGTCCCTGCACAGTGGTGAACACCTCCATTCCCAGATTGCTTCACACATCTTGGGAGCTCATCCCCAAGACAGCAGGCTCATACCATAGGGTGGGTGCTGCTCTCTGGGCAGAGAGCACCATTCAGGATTTGGTGTGTGTGCAGTACTCCTGCGCAGTATCTTTGTTGGGAGGCCGCAGCAGTGTCCATGGCACTTTACGGTATGTCTATTTAACTCCTGACTCAAGCAGAGGCATCCATGAGATGCAGAGTGCTAATACTAATACAAAGTAGCTCAGAGCTCTGTCAGAGCCTAAAGGAAATTCCTCCCATCCAGGGCTGGGTACACACACATCAGAATAATATTCTTCTTCACAGAACTCCTGTACATCTGAAGTTTAATGCAACATAAAACGACCGCTGTGATAATTACCCTTGCACAGTGTAATTCACCAAAGCGAATGTAAATATTAATCACATGGTGTATATACTCTAACAAGTGAAAGCCTGCGTCAAACAGTATTCCTAAGCACATCCCACCAAACAAGGATAAATCCTGGCCACTAAACCAACAGTTCCTCTAACAGCATCAACAATTCACCCAGAGGAGCATAGCTTTGCCCTGCGCTATGCAGCCCATCAGAACCAAGCTATTTCACAGAAGTGCAGGTTCAGAAGCCATGGTTGGCTCAGCCTGGTGCCTCTTTGGAGCTTTTACTGCTCTTACAGCACAAGGGGAGGAGAAGCAGTTTTTCAGACATTTGGATTTCAGGCAGCACAGAGGTTTCTACGTTAAAAGTAAAGCCTTCATTTTCATAGGTAAACCTACAGGTACCCCTTAGAGGTCAGCGGTCAGTTTGCAGGAAGAAGCATCCCTGAACCATCAGAATATTGTGTTCTCCTTCAGCTTCACTTTCTGGATAATTTCCCCTCCAAGTCTGGAAGACCTGATTTTGCAGTATCTGATTCTGAAGGAAGCATAATTTAAAAGTCTGTGTTTGTGTAAGCAATCAAAAACTTCTGGCTGGATGGAAGTGACAGGTATAAGCTGATGTAGTTATGACTACTTCCTTACTTGATAACAGTTAAAGGTTCTGGGATGTATTTCCACTGAACAAGAAAAAATCAGCTATGCAATCAGCTAAATCCATGATCTTCAAGTTATTTTGGGGTAAAACGAGTAATGCATGAGTGACTCATCTCCCAAACATGGTAAATGTAGATTCACAATATTATTTGATTTTATTCCTTTGCATAATTCTACTAATCACAAATCTGAAAAACTAGATAGAAACTATTAAAGAAGTGATGACAAAAATGCCATGTTAGACTTCCATTTATTTTATCATTAAAAAGATTTACAACCTGTTCTGATATCAGATTATAAAAATTAGGGCCCTCCATAAATTAAGAGGGCTTGCTCTTGCTGAGCTATAATAAGGGAGCTAATATGTCAGATTTGAAAGGTCTGAGAAGCAGAAAAACAAGCAATAATGAAAAGTGAGATCTTAAAAGCATGTAGAGATTTTAAAAGTGGACTTTTGTAGAATGTAATGAAATATTAGTAGGAAAAGGTAACTTGCCAAAATAACTACACTAATCCTCCTCTCATAATAGCCTTCATGACAGAATCAGTAATAGTCTTTTTTTTTTTTCATTTAACAGGCTCTGATATAATGACATTGAATTCCATGCAAATATTCTACTTCTTTAGGAATAATTTATTGTAGCTTTACTGGAAAATTTTAGTTGGATCTTAAAAGGTTTTATGGCCTCAATTATAGCACTTTTACTCCTAATAATCAATATTGATTTTATCCTATCATTCTTTTTAAAGTTTCTGTTGGTTTACATAGAAGCCAAACCTTGGATAAAGTTGCATTTTCATTCTAAAATCATATTGTTTTATGTAATTATTCCACCCCTTCAACTGTTTCTTCTGCTATATCACTAAAAATATAAACCAAATTTTGGTTTATTTGTTAGTAGGAAGCAAGTGTAGCATTAGGCAGTGGGAGGGAGAGAGCTGATTGCCATGTGTTCATCCCTCTGTGGATTTGCCCTGTACCTGAGCCTGTTCCTCACCTGCAGTTGCTGCCTACACTGTTGCAATGCCTTAGAGAGAAATCCCAGGAAACATCACACACTGACCTCCGTGGAGCTCTCACTACCCACTCCTCCTGGGAAACAGAGCCTTTGGAATCAGCTCTGTGCATACAGGCAGATGTAAGGGGCCTGTGTGTCTCAGCTGCTTCCCTGCTCCAGCAGGCTTTTCCAGCTGAGCAGCTCTCTGGAGCTGTGACTCTGATGCTTCTGAACTGTGACTTCTCCAGCCACAACCCACCCTGTTAGCATCTCCTGCAGCCCATGGCACTTCTTTAGGGTTGGCACTACAGACACTCATCAGAAGTG
Organism: Zonotrichia leucophrys gambelii; assembly: GCF_028769735.1. NCBI lineage: Eukaryota > Metazoa > Chordata > Aves > Passeriformes > Passerellidae > Zonotrichia > Zonotrichia leucophrys. The sequence goes on along the minus strand of NC_088177.1, from coordinate 23,591,376 downwards.
CTGCCCCTACCCAGGCTTCTCCTGTGAGAGACAGCAATGAGGTCCTGTCACACGAGGTGTCCCAGCATTTGCTGGAGCTGGAAACTGTGGGAAGGCTGTGATTCAGGCAGCTGCCCCTTTTCAGTCCCATGGGGCACAACTTCCTTGTTCTCTCCATTGAGCAAAACAATGAGGAATAGAGGTGCTTTGATTCATTAGCCCCATGTTTTATTCTGCTTTTGACAGATCAAATCTGACTTTTTTCCCTGGAGGAGGGAATGGTTAAGTGATATCCTTGAAGGCTCTGTCTACAGTGGGCATATTTATTCCTATTTTACTAGGAGTATCTTGATTTTCCACTCAAAGTACAAGGCTCATTTTGTCCTTACCTTTTCTGACATAATTAAATGGCAACTCACATATGTGGATATAGTTTAAGTATTGACTTGCTTTTTCAACAAAGAAGAATATGGAACAAACACGACAAGCATTCTATTAAAGGAATGGTATATGGAAAATTTCTGTGACTGTTTTTATTGACATACACCTGCTTTGTAGGGGCTTCTACTGTGTTCTTCTGCTCCCTTACCCTGTGTGTATTTCAGCATCTTTGAAAATGAAAAGATCCCCTTTTCTTTCAGAATTAGTATTTGACTGATGAAAAGAATGAACCCCAGGGGCTGTCTTTTCCAATCAGGCACTGTACAAGCACTTGAGCTGACTATGTTCTGCAGAACATTGAAAACATGGCATGCCCAGGAAATGTTTGCCATCACATTAGTGATGCTGTAATGGGCACCACAAATCACCTGGACATTAATAGAATGAAATCACTTACTGCCTCTGAGAGCAGCTTTATTCTCAGTTGGTGTCCTGAAAGCACCATGTGTGCAGTCTAGAGTTTCTATCACAAAGGAAAAAAATTCAAATATCATAAAAGACCTGTTTTACTTGCTGCTTTTGGGGTTTATTTAAATATCTACTGATTGTTTCTGATGTCAATCCCTTAAACACAACTAGTGTTGGGGAAAAAAAACATTAAAAAAGTAATTAGTTGTCTTACAAACTTTTAGTGATCTCTGATTTTCCTAAAAGCTGTAGCAGGACAGGACACACATGACTTCTAATGAGTGCCCTTGCTCTCACCTAACTGCAATAACGCATCAAACGTGGTTCTTTATCCTGTTATTGCTGGTTTGTAATTTGATCATCAGACAGATTTGAATTCTCCCCAAGCTGTTCCAATGTGTCTGTAACAGAAGCAGAGGTACCTACATGCACTTCCCATTTTGTTCAGAAAATAGAACAGCTTCAATGATCACAGCCAATGTGAAGCAGACAGCAGTGGTTAAATTAAATGTTGTGATCAAAGAAATGGGCTGTTAAAAATACCTGATTTCCTATTGGGGAAGACTTTTAATTTTGCTTCTGGTGCTTAGAAAACGTTGAACTTTTTATGGGATAATTCAGGTAACAGTCCATTAGAAAGTGTATTTGATTTAGCCTGAGGAAGTTTGGGAGAGGAGCGAGCCCTCAGTGTGAGCAGTGGCTGCCCCCTGCCCTGCCAGGGCAGCAGAGCCAGCAGCACACTCCCCAAAGCAGCACACACAGCCTGCAGGGCTGCACTCTGGAACACAGCCAGGCCTGAGCTGCAGGGCTGAAACCCCACTCTGCTTCCCTTGCTACGGGAGCAGAATCCTCCGCAGCTAAACTCATGACATCTCAGGATGTCGTGACAGAACTGTCCATAAAAAAAAATAAAAATATGGCATCTCAGGGTTATTCTTCAGCTTTTAACTTATTTTCCCTTTGTATTACTAGAATGTTTGTTATACCACATTCAAGAAAGCATCTAGTTTCTTTAGTGCTATTCTAGCAATCAAACTGATAGCTGTAAACCAGATAAATAGGAGCTGTACACCACTGTTTCTGCTGGCCCATTTTTCATTTTTTGAAATAAACCCCCCAGAGTCTTTTTGCAGAATAAATTGAAGATAAAAAAGTAATCTTTTGATATGGATAGTTTGAACATGTCAGATTTGTGAAGCATTTTCTTCAGCTAGCTTAGCACTCTGTCTTTTGAAAGACTTATAAGGCAAAGCACATCTGTCAGAATTTTTAAGAGTTGTTGTGTAGGGCAAAATTAAGTGTCTCTATTAAAAGCAGAGGATCTAGAAAGTAGGTTCTACTCTACTTGTTAGTGTCAAGCAGCATTTCACTTTACAAGTCTTCCTTTCTGAAATCAGTGAAATTACTTGGGAATGGGCAATTATACTCAGTATGAGCAAGCAGGCCTAAATCTGGGCTTAGCTCTGCTGGGTTTGGCAGTGAAGCTGCCCTTACAATCTAGGATGCAGCAAATGCTTCTTGCTCTGTTCCTCTTTTTCCAAATAGGAGAGAAGAACAAAATAATCCTGCACAGAGCTGAGCAGCAGGTTCACTGGTTACTGGGCACCCATTTATTTTAACCAGTTATTTTGCTTCTTTAAGTTATACTCTGAGAAGTTTTGGCTGAGACAGTAGCAATAAGAAAATCTGATTTCCTCTCTCGTCCCTATTTCCTCTGCAAAGCTAATGACTGAATATATTTTTTTCAATATGGTTCTAAGCAAAATATCAAGTTTAAGCATTTGTACACACAGTTTGTACACACTTTGTATTCATGGTAAGCTACAGAAACGTAATTACTTTCTGCTGTTGGAAAGTTGGTCATATCTGGATCTGAAATAATAGAACTGAGATTGTTAAAGTCAATAATTCTCAGTATTGTATGAGATTTTCATTTGCCATGCAGGTCTTCAAGATTTCAGACAAATATGTGGCATCATTTCACTGCTGATGAGCTGATCATCCTCTTCCTGTCTGTACAGCCACTAACCCATGACCAACTTCAGGCAAGTGAGTCCTTTCTCAGCCTTGTCTGTGGTTATAGTTGAAATGATTTTACACAGAAAAATGATAAAATTAGTGCAGGTATATGTGCCCTTCATCAAGACTCTGCTATTCAGCTGCTGTGAATCAGGGGTAATGCCATCAGTGTGATAGGAAGCATCAAGCAGAGTAGGGCTCTGACTAGAGCTTTTAAAAGCCCTAGTTAATAACATGGACAGTAAGCAGGATCAGTTCTGCTCTGTGGTGTAACAATGACCTCACAGGAAATAAAGAAGGCAACTAGTCAAAGAAACAAAGAAAGAGTAGGATTCCTGATCCTTCTGAAATTTATACCAAGGACATACCACTAATGACTTCTGATACTCATCTGCATGTATGTAGATTTAGACTCCTACATTGTTCCAGTAAAGAAGGAGGAAACACCAGAGTCAGAGACCTGTGCCTGCTGATAATCTGTAACACTGTGGAGTGGATGTAGTTGAACTGTGACACCATAAGACAACCAAAGTTATATTGAAATTATAAATTATATATGGCCAGACTGTATTTGAGGCTTGTGTGTAGGAACATCCCCACTGCCATTTGGTTAGAGCTGAGCACTTCAGGTAAGACATGGAATAATGGATTGGATTAGGAAGAATCAGGATTTTTGCTTCCAGCTTCACCCAATCAGTAGAAAGTTGATATGGCAATGGAAGATGACTGATTTAGTAGGAAAAGAAGGTCCTAGAGAAAGGGAAAGAAATCTGGATACTGGTTTTGGTTGAAAGCAGTGAAAAAGGCTTTAGCTGTGGTCTGCATGTTCCCATATAAAGACATTTGTGCAAAAATAAATGGAACTATAAGAGAAATTACCCTGCATCTTATAGAGCCATGTAAAAATGTTTCTACCACAACTGGATGAAAGCCATCCTTTCCAGCTTCACTTTCTCTCTGAACATCAGATTGAGGGTTTGTGAGGCAATGTCCTGTGAAAGGAATTTCCCTTCACTCACAAAAATCAGCTAAAATGTCTCCTGAAAAATATATTGAGTGAACCCAGTAATGATTTTCACTTGCTGATGGTCACCCAGTAAAGAAAGGAAGCGGCACCCTTCCTCTCAAAGGAAATGAACTCTGTTCTCAGTATGGGGGGGTATTGGGAAAGCTAATTACTTTTTCCATGCCAGGAGAGAAATGACATGTGGCTAGAAAGAAATGTGAATTCTGGTGACCCTGCAACCTCTGCAGAAACATGACCTTGTCCTGTTATGAACTGCTCTGTGGTGGGGCACGGGCTCAAAGGCAGAGACAGAGAGAAGTACAGCTCAGGAACCTGAGAAAACCAGCACAGGGGAAGGGATGTGACATGAAGTAGTCCATGTCACCATAAGGCCATGCTTCCTTGAGCCAGAAAGTCACTAACTGAGCCTGAAATAAATTTGATTTTCATGAAGTTTGTTGAGGCTTAACTATTGTAAAATACCCTTTTCTAAAGTGGTACTTAAAACAAATTGTACAATAAAAATGTAAAAAGCACAATAGTTCTTGTTCCTTTGTCTCTGAAACATTATTTCCATCTTTTAATTACCTTTGAGAACCTTCTAGTGCCCTACCACTGGCAACTGTCATTTGTAAATTGATTTTTCTCCCCCGATGCTTGGCTTTTTTTGTTTCAGCTCCAGCCCTCTCCAACTGGCCCCAATGGCACTTTTGTACCTGTAATTTACTGACAGGCCTGGGAACAGAGCTCTCAATGCCCCACTCTCTACCCAGTGCTCTCAGAGCGATGCCTCACCCTGTTCCTGCAGTGCCGGCACTGCTGGCACACGGGTGCTCCTGCTGGGATTGGAGTGCAGCTTCCCATGAGCAGAAGCCACTTGGAGATACAGACAAGGATGTTTCTTAATTAGCTCTTGATGGCTGGTACTCTTTTTAGCTTAGGTGTCTTTCAGCAACATTTTTTCTCCCCAGTAATACAAAGATACTTTTACAGTCAGACCCTTCTCTGCCCTCACAGCGATAAAAAGGCAGCTTAGTTGGGATTATCTGCTGTTTGTTAGATCACTACATTTTACATTCTAAGAGGAGGTGTCAACATAAGAAGAAAAACTTACACAATAATTAAACAAATATGTAGAAAATGTACCTAAATTTCTGTTTAAATTAAAAAAATACAGAAAAAATGCATCCTGAAATACAAAACAAAATGGTAGCATGGTAGCTCCAGAGAGAAAGAAATGGAGAGGAGAAAACACAGAAGGTAAAAGATAATTTTAAGATTAAAATCACTATTTTATAGAAGAACACTAGTAATTCATGAAAATACTTATAAACATTATCTATTATGCATTAAAAAGCACTGCAGGAATTTTCATACCAACTACTGTATAGCAAATGCATTGCAAGCCCTAGTATGATTAATATGCTTCCAGCATTATGTTTGATTTTCAAGACTCTTGTTTCACATGCTTAAGAATCAGACATTGCAGTCATGTCCTCTATCAAACCATCCTCATACTCTGCAAAAGGTCAGGAAGTGAATAATTTTTAAAATTAGTAAACAGAAAAAAATATAACTTTATCATAAATAGCCTCAGCTTAAATGAAAACAAAATTAAAGCTTTTAAATTTATTCCATGTCTTCTAGTCCTCATTATTGCAAATGTGCTTGACTTCATTACCCAAAACACAGAAAAGTATTTTCTTCTAGAATGAGTAAATGTTTCTTTTCCAGATATAAAGATATAAAACTCCCTTGCTTATCTCTGTTATAAAGAGGGTTAAAAGCAAAGCTGCTTGCTGAAGTTGCTGCATCAAGCAAGACAGAAGATTCACTCCTCATATGATTAGTTCTGAAAAAATCTGCTCTCCGATTGATCTTTGAGGAAATAACTCTTGTCTTCCCTTCCTTCCCTCTCTGAGCTTCAACTAGGCACCTGTCGAGGGTCAAACATCTGTCCTGTTGATCAAAGACTTCCTTGAGTTTTTACATATTGAAATATATACTCTTGCACTTTTATGTATACCCTATGTATTACATCGATGAACTTGACTCCAGGTTTAAAGTTACGCATAATATCTAAAAGCTAAACTAAGCTTAGCTAAACTAAGGTCTGAAAAAAATCTAATTAGTTAACAAACAAAAAGTTCTGAAACTAAGGTCTGAAAAAAACCCTAACTAACGAACAAAATCTGGAATAAAAATCTATTTGTTTGTTCCTGTGTTACAAGATAGCTATATTAATTGTGTGTGCTTGTTTTTAAAAGAGCATTAAAGTGTCCATGATGAATTACACAAAAAGCCGAAGTTTAATTAACAAAACCAGAAACATAATTGCTAGACCTGTTTGGAAATGGCCATTCAATGATCCAAACCTGTAAGACTGAGATAAATTACTTGTGGAAACATTTTCCTCTTGGAAAATCACAGATGAGACTAAATGAGATGTTTTATATATATAGTAGCAAACAGTCATAGGTACATTTCATTTTGAAAGTCCCATCTGTCTTGCAGCCCAAACAGTTTTTGACACCACAGAATGATTGCTGCATTTCACATTATATGAAAAGGTAGTAAGAGCTGATATATGCCAGGGTTCTAAACATCAGAGCTCCATTTTACTACACCGAGCATTTATTCTAAGGAACTGGGTTAAAAAAAAAGAAATAAAGGCTAGATTAATAATTTATAGTCATTGCCCTAAAAAATATGATCAAGATTTGATTTCAAGACTCTGAGTTTCAAGACTCCTAGAAGGATCACCTGATCCATAAATTCAAGCAGTTGCTTTTTTGTTCATAGAAAAGAAAACAGAATGCATGCATGCGATTTATCATTTCATCACATTTTAATTGACTATAAAGCTACAAATATGAAGGGAACTCCGCCTGGGTACTTGTTGGAGCCTGATTCAGCATGTATCCTAAAGCTAACTGTGTGTGGCAATCCACAGCCTGTAAGGTTTAAATTAATAATCTAGTGTTAAGTAACACCATCAAAGCAAAGAGTTAATTGTTTTCCTGTTTGGAGTATGACACTGAGATGCCACAGGAGCTCAAAGTGATTGTTACCATCATTGGGAAGATAAGTGTGGACTTTACCCAGGATTAAACAGGGATTAGTGCGCTGTCTTATTCCTCACTAAGGAGCTACCAGTAGTATGCTCAGTCACAGCTACAATTGCCTTCCTTATCAAAGCACCCACAATGACTTTATCTACAGTATAAACACACAGTTATTTCTGAGATTCAGGTTATGCCTCTGAGCAGACACTGATTGGACCCTCTGCATTCTGCAGCAGACAGAAGCACATTAGCTACAATATCCCCCAAAGGATCGCTTACATGACCCTGAAAGGCAAACAGAAGATATATTTTTCCTTTAAATGATTCATAAAATTCCACTACAGATGATTTTAGTCCATTGCATGCACATAGGAAAGAATTTTCTACTGGATATGGAAAATAGTTGTGTATCAGACAAAATAATTGCATTTTCTTTCTAAAAATGGGTACCTCTCACATGATTGCATGGTTTCAAAAGACTCCAAGATGCAGCATGAGGAGTTATTTCTGCTACTGGTCAGCTTGCTGCAGGACTAAATCAAGGTCTCACTACCCTTCTGCCCTTCTGGCTTTTTAGGCTTCAGTTTGCCTCAGGATCATCAGTATTCCCAAGTACCAGTATTACCAAGGACTGCTGACTAAATGACAATTGTTTGCTCCTTTTGGTCCCCATGCTGGCAATTGAGGGAATTGATCAAAGCAGTTTGGACTGGAGAGTACAATTACCTGGGTCTTTTTGGATTTCTGAAATGCTGTTTCTAGTGGTTGCTGAAACAATAGTTTTCCTTTGAAATTGTTGCTTGCAGGTGCTAAGGAAAACTAACAAAACAGATTGGCCTCCTTAGCATTCTGACTTCACAACAATGTTATGGAAGGGCTTCAATATTCATAGACAAACAGAATAGATAAAGATGAATTTTCATATTTCATGTAATCCAAACCAACGTAATCTGCTACAGCTCAGCATGTCATGGTAGAATGTAACACAGCAAGTTATAAAGGAAGGCAGATACAACATCAGTTTTTCACATTCCTAATGAACAGTGTGAATTCGTTGCCTTCAGAATAACAGATGATTTAATTGAATCTGTATAATCTAATGCAATCAATCTCATTTAACTAAATGTCACACAGCCCTTTTTACCAAGAGGCAGTTTATGTACACACACGAAGGAGCAGAACTAATTTCTGAAACCTTTACTAATGTGAGATCAGTTTTTATGAGTTGCCCAGAAAAAGCATGCACATCTATTTAGTTTCTAACTTAACTGCTAAAACCACTTCCTTAAAGAAACACTCAAAAGGTTATGGTCTAGCAGCAAAACTCCAAGGAATTATGGCCTGTTCAGCCAAGAGAAGAGGAGACTGAGTGCAGACCTCATTGCAGTTGACAACTTCCTCATGAGGTGAAAAAGAGGGGCAGACACTGATGTCATCTCTGTGGTGACTAGTGCCAGGACCTGAGGGAACGGCCTGAAGTTGTGTCAGGGAAGGTTTAGGTTGATATTACAGAAAGGTTCTTCACCCAGAGGGTGGTGAAGCACTGGACCAGCCTCCCCGGGGAAGTGGTCACAGCACCAAGCCTGACAGAGCTCAGGCATTTGGACAATGCTCTCAGGCATGTGGTGTGACTCTCTTGGGGATGGTGCTGTGTGGGGTTAAGCATTAGCCTTGATGATCCTTATGGGTCTCTTCTAACTCCACATAAAAACAACCAAAAGAAAAAAAGCAAACCCCTTTACTCACTATACTCAACCTAAGTTTCAAGCAAAGCAAAAGGTAGGACAGAATATACTTCAAAGGCACTTTCCCCTCCCCCAGTGAGTAAATTTTCATTTTCCAGGGGCCAAGAAGCTTTTAGTTCTGGTATATAGATAAATTTTCTGTCAGATATTTCATCTTGCAACACTCTATGGGAGGTCATGACTATGGCCAAGCATTCAGCACTGGCAGGTCAAATCCAGCTGGTTTCTCTAACCAGCTCTCACATCAGCAGTGTTTGCAGGGTCTCCTGTCTGTAGAGAAGTGCAGGGCCTGGAGAGCAGCTCCTGTCCTGCCCTTGTCCTGGGGCTCCAGCCTGCTCAGCTGCCAGCAATGCCCACACTCATTGCTAAACCTTTGTCAAATGACACATGGCAGGGCATCATGTGGAGGGCTCTGTCCAAGGCACAGCTTTATGGCCAAAGCTCTCTTGTGTCCTTCACAGGGACAAGCAACCTTTTGATACTGCCATGAAGTGATGGGCCTTGCAAAGTTTTCCTTTGCTGTGCCACATTTATTATAAGATGCCAGTGGCTGAGCGTTTGGCAAAGCAAAAACCTAGCTAATGATACTTTTGTTGTCTTTGGTTATCCTGCAAAAACAACAAAAGGAGTGTTTCTTTGTAGGATTTTCCTGCAAAGTAGCACTTGCAGGATGGTAAAACTTGAATTTATTTACCTGTGTTAGTGCACCCAAAGAATTCCATTGAATCATGATAGTTTTAATAGTCATTTTAGTCCAGTTTTAACTGGAAATTATTCCTATTAGAAAGATGTGAAGTAAAGGAAAATCCTTCAAAAAGAAGCGCCTCATGGGCTTAAATTTCTGGTTTCAAGAGCTAGATAGAATGAAATATTTGGAGGCACCTAAATTCATTTTGCTTTAAATATATAAAATCTACATTTGTGTAGCCTAAAATGCAATAAAGTGCATAAGTATGTTTTCAAAAGAGATCTTGGAATCTAAATCTCATTACGGGAGAGAGCCGCTTTTGAAAATAAAACACAAGATCCTTAAATCACTCTGTCATTTTGAAAATAAATACGAGATTGTAAGTGACCCCAGTGGCCTTAAAGCTCAGTCTAGATAATTATAACAATAGTTGCATTTTACAATTCTCCCTAATTAATTGTCATTTTGTGTCAATGCATAAGGAAGAACAAAACTCACAAAAATAATCTTTTCTGACCTATACCTTACTTAAAAGTTCTTTCATTTTCCAACCCCTACTTACCTTTTGAAATTTAACAGGCTCAGAGACCAAGAAAGTAGGGGAATAAGTGATCAAAAGATGCTGATTTATGATCTAAAGCATTTGAACATTTTTAAGACCTTCAAGAGTATAATTTAACGTGTCCCCAGGTGACTTTAGTTTACACAGCCAACCCTTACAGCACAGATAATCTAGGCAGACGTTGTCTTTGGCAGCATTACAGGACTGCATTTCACAAAACTGGCCTGTTTGTTAACTGGTTTTCACTGTTTCAGACAGCCACTCATGCATTATTTATGGCATCAGGCATTGCGATATGTTTTCTTTCACCATCTATTTGATTACAGAAATGTAATTGTAGCTAGCAGAAAAGCAATGGAAATATTGCAGATATAGATTTAGTTCTCCTTTGTGTCTCTTATCTTTTTTTCATGGTGCATAGGAATATTTGGTTTTGGGGCTTGCTTGGGTTTCTTTTTGACCTATTCCCTATTAAAAGTATAAGCATACAATATTTGATTCTCTGAAAGAGCTTCTAAAACTCTGAATGGTAACTAACTAACTGAATGGGCTATTAATCTCTGGAATGCTGAAATCCAGAATGCTTGCCCTGCAAACATCCCGTATTTGCAGTTCACAGGTTAGGTTACCTGAATAAAACATCTGGGATCCACTTATTTTTTTTACAGTCATTTGTACTCCCTCTTGCTCCTATGCCTGGCCCTGCCATTAAGAGCCAAAAAATACACATGAAATAAAAGATGCTGGCATTAATCTGAGAAACACATAAGCACTATTAAGACAAACAGAAGGAGCATTTTACAGGCTATCAGCAGAATGACTTATCCATTTTTATCTACTTAGCCATTTGTCGAGGGTAAACTGCATGAGGGAGTGTGTATGTGTGTGAAAACTGAGTAAATTTGGGTTGATTCATCACTTGTCCTACTTTGCAGATCAATCAGTTAATAATTTCATTGACCTGGAGGATCATTTGGAGCAATATATTTAATTCAGTCATGCATTTAGTTTAATTAAGGTTTGAAGTTACAGTGCTCTGCTGGCAAAAATATATTAAATCTGTTTTCTTTCTGCTTTTCATTCACCACATGAACTTCCTCTAGTGGATATAATTCATAAAGGATCTTTTATTTTAATTTGTCTAATTTGTCCACTTCTGTGAAATTCTGCACCTTTCGTTGGAATAAAAACCACCTGAAAATCTTTTTGTGTCATTTGATGAATGTGCTGGAAGTGTTAGGTCTCTTGGACATTTCAGCAAACCAACAATTAACATCAATATGTCCTTCAGCTGCTCTTGAAACTGAGCGTAACAAGTTTATGTTCAATGAATACACATGGCACTCCAGAAGCTGTCAGAGCTGAATTTAGTCCCACAGATGATGTTAGAACATTTGGAGATGCTTTGCTTTATTGTTTTCCCAGCGGCTGCTATCTCTTTCTTTCCTTGTGCAACTGACTTTCCTGTTTCAAACCCTGCAAGTTTGCCACAGGGCGACAGTTGTGTCCATCTTGTGCACTGCACTGTGTCTGCAGTGACCATCACCTGGCCTAAGAGCCTCTCTGGTGTGTGCCTGTGCCAGCCTCCACAAGCATCAGAAAAACTGGATTTACACCATGTTTCCCTGACTGTGGCTATCAAAGGGTCATCATCACCTTTATGAGGTATACCTTAATTCAATGGGAAAGCACATTAAGATTTTCCTCTGCTTTTGGTTTCTATGTAAGTGGCCAGCCTCTACTTTTGGGTAAGCTGCCTGGCTTGGGAATCCAAAAATGCTCCTGTCACCCATGAGTGGTTTTTACTACTTATGCTAGGGTCATTTCAACCTCTGAATTGCATTTTGTTAAGTAATATGTTTTCAGAACAGTGAATAGCTGGGATGCATGTAAGTTCCCTGTTTTCAAGAAGATCAGCTACCTGCAAAAGCAGGAGTGTTCAGGAGGGAGAGTTAGTTGGACAGCCATTTCACTCATGGTTTTCCACAGTGTATTGACTTAAAAATCTAGTCACCAGATCTCTTCTGTTACTAAGATACAACTACCCATCTGGGACTTACAGCCAGAGGATTTGGGAATTCATTTGCTCTGAATTAAGGTTTTACTTCAGCAGCTATGGTTTCAACCAGCAAATTGGTTAATGGCTCTGTAGGCAGACCGAGGACTCTGACAAGGCCCAATACACATATCCATCATTCATGTGCTGTGATTGAAAACATTTTTTGTTCTGGCAGTATGAAACACAGCACACATGATTTGATTATGCTACTCAGCCTACTTTCATTCTTTTCTATATTTTACTCAAAGAGGCTGTTCTAACAGTCTTGTCTTCTCAGCTCTTGTGAGGGTGACAGCATAAGGGACTGGTCACATGTAATTTTGGATGCCCATATAATGAAACCTGCCATCACTTTTATTCTTCACTTTGATTTTATTAGGTACATGAGGAAATCTCCATCATAATCAGCCCCATTGTATTACACAATGACATTCCTATTGTTTTCAGGGTGTTACCTGAGAAATCTCAGGAAATTAATTGCCAGCTGGAGAAAACAGTTGCAAAATAACTGCACCCAAATGTTGGTGTTTTGCTATTCATTGCTAAGGTATAAATTTTACCAAAGAACAGACACACCTGATACTGGTATTTTGGTTTCAGAAGGATGAAGTTGAAGAGACACGGGTCTGCTTTGAGAGCATATCCTTGAAAAGTCCATTTGCTGTTTGAACATTATTTGCCCCAGTTTGGAGAAGGGCTGGGCAGCACATAATTCATGCTCTGGCTGTCATGGCACACAGGGAACATGACTTTCTCTGTGATTATTAACTTTCCTCTTCACTCTTGTATTTGTATTTTTATTTTACTTGGCTGAAAAATGATCAGAAGACAGAGACCATGACTGGAAAGTATTTTACTGTGTGTGGATGCACAGGTAAAAGATATGCAAGGTTTTTTTTTTTTCCCCTTTGTAAGCTGTGCAAACCCACACTTTCCAATTTTGCAGTCTGCTTCATGAAAAACTGTACTGGGTCTGCATTAATTCTGTCCATGAATATCTGAAAAAGCACCAAATATGTTACTTTACTAGCTTTTTCCCTTTTCAGCTAAGTCTTGTTTCTCTACTTCTGTGATGCTTTACCGTCTACTTGAGCTGGATGTTTCCCTTTTTACAGCAAAAAACTTCTTCCTTTATGTTTTGTCACATGCTCTTCAAAGAAGCCTCTTACTGTCCAATAGCAGAAAAATACTTGAAATAAAAAGATGTGTCTGGAGCACCTGGAGGACCACAGGCCTGTCCCCCAGCCATGGCCCTCTGTGGCAGAGCCCCTCTCACCCAGGGAATAAATACAATGTCATTGTTCTCTATTTAATGACTTCACATCTTCTTACTTTGTCTCACTTTGAGTTTGTTCTTGTTAAGGGCCTGATCCATCAAAGCACTTAACCTCATGGTTGTGGGCTGTAAACCCACCAGGGTAAGTACCTTGACTTTTTATAACCCTCTGAAGTGTGTAAAGTGTGTACCTATGGCTCTATAAAAGATGGGTTCAAATGATGTCTGTGATAAGAGCCAACCTTTTCTGTTCAGCACTTCTTCTCCTCTGCAACACAAGAAGTTTCTGCAGTTTGTGTTGCATATATTTCAAACAAGGCTGGTTTTGATAAATTGACTGTTTCTTTTTTAGTTCTGTCTTTTTTGCACTTGTCTAAAAGAGCAACTACACCTAATAAATTTTCAAGACATTCTTGTTTATCTGTATTCCTCAAAAAACTGCTCAGATTCTGTTAGACACCCTGAAGGATTACCTAATACTTAAAAATTTTCAGTTCAGCTTTTAAAAACACTTAAACCAAATAAGAAAACAGGACTATCATAGCAGGCTTTTCCTGCAGACACCACCAAGGGTAAATTTTAAGTTAAATCCTGTTCTGAGAACTGAATTCGGTCCAGCGAAAAAATCTAATTTCTGTAAGCACTGAAAATAAAAAGTAATTAAACCTCTGCATATACCTTATGTACTATAAATACATTAATAAAATAGGCAAAGGAAATCAACTCCTAAGTTATTAGCAGTAGTAAAAAGCTGAATATTGAAACACAGTTTAATTTATTAATTTATAATTTTTATCAGGCTAAAATAGGCCTCTAGGAGCAATTTAGGCATAACAATAATGCAATGGTTCAGTATAGTCAGCAGTTAGATACACAGCTGGTTCAGTGCCCACTGAGAGTCAAGCTCAACTTTCAAGAAACTGGTCTATCTCTATCTATCTCTAAGTTAGGATATATAAAGTGTAAACCTCCAACTCCAAAATGAATTTAGACTATCTGATTTGGATGTACTTTAGAGAAAACAGGTTGAGCCCAAGGCAAAATATAACAAATAGATGTCATATATTAATAGCAGAGACAAGTGGAAATCATTTAGCCTATGCATTAGATCGTACATGTGCAAAAGCAAGATTGGTAGGCATTTCAAAGCTGAGCCTTTTGGGGGGGAGGTTTTTGCTGATTATTTCTTTATATGAAAAAGTATTATCAATTCATCTGCTGTACAGGACAGCTGACACTCCTCACAATCATCACTGAGGTGACACCAATGTACTAGAGAAATTCCCAAACTGTAGTGCAGTCCCAAGCTGCTGGGAAATTCACTGACCTTTCTCAGCTCCTGTCTTCAACTACAAGGAGCATACATGGCTGAGGAAAATGCCTGAAACACTGCGCACTAATCCAATATTCTGCTGCTTTTCCCATCTCAAAGCTCTTGAAGAAGTACTTCTTTTCTGGAGCAGCACTTGAAAGTACAGAGTGGAGAGACCTGCTCCTGTTATACTCAAAGGCCAATCATCTTTCAGAAGACTTCCAATGTCAATGCAAAGGAAAGGGAGTGGATCAGATATCTTCATGATCACCTTAGAAAAGCTGTAGCTTGAGATAGATAGTACAAGTGAGCAGTTTGGGAATGTTTCCTCCAGAAACAGGATCATGAGGTAATGAAGGGGACCTCAGGAGGTCTCTGGTGCAAACTTCTCAAAGCAGGATGAGCTCTGAGAAGTCAGACCAAATTGCTCAGGGCTGGTTTTGAAACCTCTGTGGATTGAATCTACACAGGGTCTGCCCAGCCTCTCCACTGCTTGACTGTCCTGATGCCATGTGATTCCAGAGCACTGTAGAGAAAGGACAAGGCAAAAAATCCAATTTCCCAAATTGCTTCAAAACCACACCAAGAAAAGGCTAGCTCTGGATGCTCACAGCCTGTATTTTATTTCCATGGAACAAGGGGAACATCTGCTCAGATTGGGAATAAAACAATAAACTATGGCTTTCAGTAGAGGCTGTCTCAACACTTAAACAAACTGTCTTTCTTACTGCACATTAATATTGAGCATTTCTTTTTAACCAGAAGAGACAGAAAGAGTTGTTTCCAATCAACTTTCAATTCTAAGGTCACCACTTGAGAGCTGAAGCACAAAGGTACTGACTTAGGCCTTAATTCAATCTGATCTAAAACCCATCTGCTGCCAGTGCGGAAAGCAGAGCAGATTCCTGGACATGAGCTGAACTCCTGCAGAATCTGCTGAGGGGCACCCCATTTCATGGGTGGAACACGTGTTGCAGCCATTCTCAGAAACAGTTACACTACAAATGTGTGCAGGTTTTGGATGGGATAAGGATACTTCACAGCAGCTGCTGTGGGGCTGTGGCTTGCATTTGTGCTGGAAAAGGTGCTGATAACACAGGGATGTTTTAGACACTGCTGAGCAGGGCTCACACAGAGCCAAGGCCTTTCTGGCTTCTCACCCCACCCCATCCCAGTAGGATGGAGGTGCACAAGAAGTTGGGGACACCGCCAGGACATTGGACCACAGCTGACCCAAGGGATAGCCCAGAGCACATGGCATCATGCTCGTCATGTTTCTTATAAACAAATATTGTAAAGATTTATTCTTTCAAAAAATGCTTTTAATTCAAGTTTTATTAACTGGTTTTCTGTCTTATGCTGCCTACCAGTCAGCTGTCTTTCTACTACAGGTTTATTACTCATGGCCCAAAGACAGAAAAATTGAATACTAAATGGCATTAAATACTAAGCCATATTAAACTCATTCTAAACAAAAAATCTCATAAAATATGTTATTTCCTCATGGAAAAGAAACCATTAAATTGACTTCTGACATGTTGTAAGATGTCAATAAGTTATTTACTAACCTAAATACCCATTGCACACAAGAGAGACTTGTTTATTTTGAGAGGTTTCAGAATTTATTTTTCAACAAGAAATATAATAAAGCCTGAGAAGGGCAATCAAGAAATCTGTGAAACCCTGTTTCACTGTTTCCATAGTAACCTCCTTACTAAGACAGTAGCCTTGGTAGGGACAATCCTATAAGCAAATACATTGTAAAAATTTCTCTGTCACAATGAATTCACTCTCATAGTTTGGCTTTTTGAGTTGCTTTCAAAATATCTTGCCCTTTTATTGGTTTCCTTGTTATCTTTAAGAGGCAAAATCTGAAACAAAATGTAGCAACCTGCCCTTTTCATCGCTCTCAGCATTTTAAAAGGCATGTTTCAGGTTCCATACATTTAATTATGATTTAGCTATGTTGGCAGGGAAAATAAGGAAAACCAGACTCAAAATAGTAAAGGAATTGACTTGTGCATTTGCCCAGAAAATGACCAAAACCTTTTCAAGAATATTAAATCTGAAATTCTGAGAATTACCACTGGCTGCAGAATCCCTTGCCCAGCTCCTGGCTCCTAGCAGTTCCACACCTCTCAGTTTTTCTAAAGGCTGTATCTAAGAAAAGACAGAAGCACATTTGCTTTGGTTCTGCACAGCCATAGAGAGAGGGCGCCGGGCACTGCGGGGGCATGGGGGCAGCCCAGCCCCGGGGGCAGCCCAGGCCGAGGTGGGATGTGGGCCGGCAGAAGGGCTCTGTGGCCCTGCTGGGGCATGGGGGCTGCTGGCCCCGGGGGCAGCCCAGGCCGAGGTGGGATGTAGGCCGGCAGAAGGGCTCTGTGGCCCTGCTGGGGCAGGGGCAGCTGGCCCCGGGGGCAGCCCAGGCCGAGGGTGGGATGTGGGCCATCAGAAGGGCTCTGTGGCACTGCTGGGGCAGGGGCTGCTGGCCCCGGGGGGGCTGGCATGGGCACCGGGGCTGCGGGCCAGGCAGGGCAGACAGACCCAGCAGTGCCCTCGTGGCCCTGACACACTATGGGTTTTGGGACAAAAAGCTTTGAACCCTTAACTGAAGGGGGAAAAAGCTTTACCCTTGGAATATTTTGCCACATCTAGAACTAAGAAACATCAGAAAGAATAAATCAAGATGGTATTTTTATGGTCAGTAATAGAGTCCTGCAGCATCTGAGTGCATTGGGGTAGGTGCCAGGCAAACATGGAATGACAAAGTCCTTGCTTGAATGGCTTATCCACTTAAGGCTCCAGTTCAGCACAAAATGCACATCCTTAACCTCAGTATCCTGAAGCAAGGATGTGACTAAATGCTGCAAGTAATATATATTTTTTTTTCTGAGGAATTCAGAAACAGACAATGTACAAATGTCATTTCACTGGAGACAAGACAGCTAGTAGCTATGATAGCAGTTACAATCCTTTTTAAAGTTAATAGTAATTATTTTTAATGTGTCTTATTGACTTCTAATAATCTCTGAGGGGATTAATAGCTTAGAAGGTATGTATGTGTTGATGACAGAAAGCAGAATGAAGTCCACTGATTTATTGCAACTCTTCATTAAGTTTAAAAGCATTCCACTGTGATGAAGACATCAACCACAGGCTGTGGTATTTTCACACTGCAAAGAAATAGTTAAGAGCAGGAAGACAAAAAAAGAAAGCAAACAATGTTTTAACTTGAATTCAAGCCAGATTTCACATAAACAAGACCCTATTCAAACCTAACAAAGCAAAACATGTTAAAAATATCCACCAGTTTCCCCTGTTTGAAGGTATAGATGAAACATACCTGCTTATGTGCGTGCTAAAAATCTTACTAGGTAAGGTCCTAGGAGATTACTATATTGCAAAAAGATAAACATGGAACTGAGCTTCCTGTAAATACTCAAATCTGGATTCTCATTCTCCATTACAATGATACATTTCTGTTAATTGTTGTGGAATTAGATTTAACCCATCATTTTAGGAGATGGAAAAAGAAGACCTTTTCATGTGTTTCCTTTATAAAATTGTGGTTTAATTTTTTAATTAAAAATATAAGTTAAAACTCAAAGAATATGAAGAAATAATGCAAAATTTTAGTTTATAATTTCTATGCTAAGGTTTCATTTGGAATTTGGATTGAATGAATTGACAGAAGAGAGTTCCAGACTACAGCCGTAGGTTTTGGACACAGGCAGCACAGAATTAAAACAAAAAACTGACCATTCTCTACCTAGCCAAATGGAGGTAATGTCAACTTCTAATTCAAAAGGTAAATTCCTCTTAACACCAATGGGATCAAGATTTTATCTTGGGTTCCTAATTATTTCCTGGTGAGTTTTATACATGTGAATATTACCAGCAAAAGTCAGGTCATTAACACAAGCAACTCAGCATTGAAAGCCACTGAACACATGCTTGTTTCCCAAATCACACGTGGCCCTGCAGCCTGTGCGTGTGCGTGTCCCCATGTAAGAGAGCTGAAATTCTTCATAAGCGTTATCATCAGTCATCTCTCTCAGAGGAAAATGAGCACAGTATGTCATTATGTCTAGGACTATCACAGTTTGGCTACTAATGGGCATTGGTCCAAACTCTGGGGGAAAAAAAAAGTAATATTTATTTTGGAGGTCTCTCAAAAGAGGGGCTTTCTTTTTTGCAGTACTTAGCGCACTGTCAGCACATAGAAATAGAAAGAAATAATTCAAATTCTGATATTCAGTTTTGGCAAAATGACCTGAATACTTCTCTAAAGAGGACTGATTACACATCTGCATCTCTCCTGACTTAAAGCCTGGGTCACTCCTGCCCTGCCTTCAGCTTTTGATAATACATCATCTTCACTGGGTGTTCCTGCTCCACAGACCTTCCCTCCAAAGTAAGGAGTGGCATTTGCAGAATCCTCAAAAACAAATGCTGCCTTTTGCTCATTTGGAACTTTTACTTGCGTAAATGCAATACCTTTATTAAACTCACCATTAAGTTATCATATTACTTAAAATTCTCCACAAGGATCAGAGAGAAAAATTTAGGTGTGCTTGGGTTCTCTAGACAGGACATTGTTTATGCTTTGGTAGCAGCATGGGTGACATTTCCTTCTGTGGACTGGTTGATCTCTTAATCCTGGACTTTGTGCTCCGTAGTCTGTAATTTCTTACTTGTTTCTCCTTGAGGCTTATAGAAATGTGTTTTTAAGTATCTCAGGAGTGCTGAAATGCATAAACCCAGTTTATTTAGACAGAACTATTCTGAGAGTATGCTGGACCTCATCCACACATCCTGCTCCTGACCACCCAACAGCTATCTCCATCTCCAGGCACACCTTGTTCACAGCAGCCCCATTCAGATTGGGAGCACGCCATGCCTCCTCCACTTGGCCACTAAAATGCTTCCAAGGCAATCTCAGCACACCTAAGGGGCAGAACTCAGCTTGATGACTGAACTCAGAGTGTACTATTAAAGTAATCACATTTGTTGTCCAGGAACCTTAATATTTATGCATGTGAGAACAGTTTCCATAACTTCTTCCTAGCTGCAGATGATGTGACTTCAGCATTGCTGTCTGAATGTGCATTTTCACTTTCTTTCAAACTTTGTCAAGGCATGCATTTCAACAATATTTCTACTTCTGAATTCTGTTTACAGTCAGGTCTAATAGAACCTCTTATTTCCAGATATGAGTTCAGAGGAGAAACTTTTTCTGACTATTTTTTTGACTCTCAGGTCACCCTTAGATGAACAATTACTGTTAGAGTTACTTTGTGCCCTCTCCATGCAGATATATACTGACTGAGGTTTTTAGAATCATAATAAAATACTTGTAATATAGCAGTACAATCCCAGATTTTATCTACAGGCTGTGCATCAAAATAGACATGAAATTCCTCCCTGTGTCTCATAACGTTCCTTTGGAAAATACTAGATCACAAAAAAGTATTCCCAGTAGAGCCATCTTCCAATTTTTCTGCTGCTGTAGATGCTGTCTCAGTCATTCTGTTGCTGATGGTTAACAAGTCGTAAAACCTGTCATAAAGCCT
The DNA here is from genome assembly GCF_028769735.1 of Zonotrichia leucophrys gambelii. Taxonomy (NCBI): domain Eukaryota; kingdom Metazoa; phylum Chordata; class Aves; order Passeriformes; family Passerellidae; genus Zonotrichia; species Zonotrichia leucophrys. The sequence continues at coordinate 23,571,243 of NC_088177.1, read as the reverse complement.
GTCATGATAAGTGTATATGTCTTTTCTGCTAAAATAGTTTTGTTATAGTTCCCAGAATAGAAAAAAAACACCACGTGAGACATTACTACAGAAAGTTGCAATAGATCCTCTTTCAACTCAGCTGTGCTCTTCAGAAGCTTCAAAAGAAAAAGAGGCACCACAGATCTAGGCTAGATCTTTTTCCTTATTGCCTCAGGATGAGGGTTTTTTCTTTTCTGAGTATGCTTACTTGAAACTACTTTGTTATTGATCTTCAGTACTAGGTTTCTATCCCACCTTCCTTTTGGTCTGCTTTCTTACAGCTTCAGAGGATCTAGTCACTGGTGGTGAGCAAGAGTCCTTTTCTGGCAAATTTGGCAAATTCTCAATAGATCTATTTCAATCTGGAAATCCTCAATTATTCTCTTCTTCCAAATATTGGTATTTCATAGACTATTGTATCTTACAGTGATTGAACAGGTTTTTAGGCTTCTGTGAAATCTGCTGGTAAGATGTTTCCATCCATGCAAGCCTTTAAGAACAGATTGGATAAGGATCTGCTAAAACTCCATGGACATTCCTGCAGTAGGACTCATCTTAAGTGGACTTATCCTAATTTTCTGGGTTGTGATAGCCTGAGTAGCTCCCAGCACCAATAAGCAGTTTCCTTTCTTCTCAGAGATTGCTCCAGCAAGAAAAAACCATCGCATTTCAAGAGCAGACAGTGAGACCATACACCCTACTCAATTACCCCTAAGAAACAGAGCTCAGACTTGGAGCAACATATAAAGAATATTTATCAGAAAATGTACCTAGTAAACTCACCAGAGTTAAAAAGAACTGAATATATATAAGAAATGAGTAATTAAGATCTTTATTGTTGGTGGTTGCAAGCAGGATCATGTTCAAATGAGATGTCAGCAGTTGTGATAAATTTTCCGTACTTTTTTACTACAAATAGCAAGCTACTCTTGCATCCTCTGGATTTTCTTTCTCTGGAAAAATATTTAGGTCTAAATCACATTAAATTATCTTTTGGTTTGAAATGCCTCTACTGAGATTACTTAGTGTTTTGTCACTGTGAAGGATCTAGAAATATAGGAACATAAAGAAACTTTAGAAAGCAAAAAGTGTGTAGTGATGATCCTGAAAACAAACTAACATCTGTGCAAGAGTACCATTGACTTAATCATAAAAATATGATTTAAATTGAAAAATAAAAAGAAAGCATGCATATAATTCTGGGAAAATTAAAGTATCTTATTTGGTAGATTGTTTTACTTGAAGAAAGACCTTTGCCTACCTGACATAGCTACTTTGCAAAGTTAAAAATTACCTTTTAGACATATGGACAAACTTTCTAATATGAAGAGTTAATTTTAACAAGGAATTGAGGATTTTTCTAACTTTCATTTCATTCCATAAATTTAGAAATTGGAAAATTCTAAAAGTTGTATTAATATTATATTGCAAGATGTGAGTTGTAGGGCTCAATACTGTGGATATACAACAAAGGGAAATCAATCTGGCTATTTTCTTGTTTGTGTTATTGTATTATATGTTTATAGATGTTTGTATGTTTGCATTAAATATATTATTTCTCCACTAAATGTACAGTGGAACTGAGAAAACAAAAATTATCTGAACCATAAAACAAAGAACTGCAATTCCCCTAATATAGTATCTGATTATGAAAGGACATGGACTAAACATTAATTCTAGATAATGGATTAAAATCCCCAGATAATGGATTAAAACCCCCACTTATACAGATTATGATTGCATGATTTTGCTCTAAACTCTGACAGTAATCTGGACAAGAAAATTCTGTCATAGGTGGATTGGAAACTATTCATTCTTGCTCTGGCCTGGCAGATAGCCCATTAGCTTTAAATTAAATAAATATCAGCAGTAATATTAAATAAAATTTAAATGTTGTCATAAAATGTCAAATATCATTTATTTTATGACTGCTACTCAAAATAATGGTTATTGTCTTAACTATGTCAGAGGGAGGTATTTCTCTCTCTGACTTCTAATTTTCTGTATCCGAAAGAAACTTCTAGTGAATTTTAGGAAAAAGCTGTCATTCCGGATCAAGAGCAGTGAGCTGGTGTTGTATTTAGCAATCTCCCAGACTTCTGGCAAAATTGTTTTAATTAGCCTTCTCCTAACAGCATTTAAACAAATCCTACACTGCCAAGGAAGGAAGAAATGACTTCTCAGTCAGATAGTTTACTTAGCTCTTTTTCTCCATTGCTATAAATCTTGCTGTGGAGACTATTACTGACTTGACTACTTTTTTTTAAAACAATGAACTGTGACCACTTTACCCACTGAAATGCTCACACATCATTCAAGTATAAATGCCCTGTTTCTGCATGGTTTATTTTCACACCATTGTTGGGTGCTAAAATAGTTTTATACCATTTATAAAACACAGACATTTTAGCAAACCTGTCCAGTATGCCAGAGCAGAAAAACTAGTAGCAATAATCACTTATATATGCAATGTAGCAGGAGCACCTATTGGAGCCAGATATGTTTGGCTAATGCTAACAGATAACCTGAATGCTGAATAAACTCATGGTCACATACTATGAATTCCATGACACACAGCTAAGTTCAGAAAATGCCCTAATTTGAGCACTTGAAATGACAAACAATGCCACTTCCAAGAGAATTTACATGGTTTGTGGGCCAAAAAAAATCCATTATTTTTTTCCACATCTAGAACTCGCTCACCTACAGCCTAGGAAGACCCTGTATAAGGTTTGGCTTTGGCCCTGCATGTTTTCTCCACAGAAGGGCTGTGTGTTTCCGTGAGCTGGCTCGCGGTGTGCGTGTGTGCGCGGTGCCCCGGTGCTCGCAGGCCGCACAGCCCAGCGCTCCATGCGGTTAAGTAAACACGGCATGGCTGCCAGGGCACGCAGCCAAGGCTGAGGCCAGGAGGAGGGGATGAGGCTGGGAGGAAATAAGAGCAAATTCCTCTGAAATGATCTGACAGGAAATGACAGAGTGTCAGCCTTATACAACCACACTGCGCGCGAGAGAGAGAGGGCGGGAGAAGTTCTTCCTAAACACAGAGTGGTGCCAGATCTCAGTAGGTGAGGATGATGAAATAATAAAGCATTTCCCGTGTGTGTTTTTCATTAGTCCTGTTTTGTTTTTCTTCCAAGTGCTGTGGAAACAGAACAGAAGCCCATGTTTCAGCCATGACTGCAATGGCCTCCTCTCATGGGAATAACAGCTGCATAAATAGGAGGGAAGCCCTCAGTGGAATTGCTTCCAACACCTTTCTAATGGAAATAATGATTTGCAAAGCCCAGTTTATACCTTTGCCACATAATTAGTAGCCAAGATTAAAAACATTGTTCCAACTCCCAGCATCCTTCAAATCTGGCAAGACATTAAATATTCCACTGTGTTCCAAAAAGGTAGCCCATAAGTGATCATTGTAAGGACAGTCTTGGCCAGCTGAATCAAGCCCTTGAATCAATCAACACTTATTATATGGAAATTAACCAGTTTGATGTCAATTAGTGGAAATTTGTTAGCAGACATAACCTATGAGACACTTTATTTTGAATTCCCAGCTCTCCTCATTGAAGCTGGCTGAGATGGGGCCGAGCACTAAAATCCAGATTTCTTAAGACTCGCAATGGAATCAATTAAAAAAAGGTGGGGGGGAAACTGTCTCAAAATACACAAAACTTTTCTGGTTTCTTAGGCCCAATAAGCCCAAAAAGCATGGAAAATTATATTTTCCCTATAAAGAGTCAATTTCTAGTTACAGATTTGCACGCATAACAGTCTATTCTCTATGTGTCAATACTAAGTATTGATAAAAGAAACAAAGGTTGCTAGACAAATTGAAAAACTTACCCTCCTTTCACTCTACTTTTAAATGAAAATTCTTTTTCCATCATGCACTTATAAATCACATTCTCATATTAAGAAAGTAGAAGTTTCCAAATTAAATTTTCTGTCTTGATCAGGAATTTGCCTCCTAAGAAATCAAAATTTTGGCTAGCTGTTTGAAGCAGAATAGATGACAAAAGATTTCCTCAGGGCTTAAGGCTTAAGGCCTGTCTGGCCTGTGACTACTGTGAGCTCCACCTTTTGTTTAAAATTAATCAAGTAGCATCACATAACATTTTGCCTGTATATAGCAGCATACAGTATGACAGCCTGCTGATATACCACTGAAATTAAATATTAGAACTGGGGGTTAAATCTCAAAGCTTTATAACTGATCCTAAAACACAGCTAAGAAGTGAATATTGGATCAGAGTCTTGCTATAATATGGAAAACTCCTGATGGTTTTGACGTCAGGGTTTCCACGTCTTGTGGAAACTCCTCTGTAACTCCTATTAACTGTCCATGATATATAGAGCATGTTATCCTCCCATAAAAATGGGTGTTCCTAAAATAATTGAGCCTGATATAACCATCTAGAGCACACATCCACTATTCATTATCTACAATATCATTTTCCAACATTACAGCAACATCTAAAGTACAAACTTTTACCTAATTTGAAGTGTCTCTTAAAACTAAATATTCTCTCCAGCATTTTAATTTGCTAGGAATAATTTTTCTGCTTGTTTAATTTATAAATAGTAATTAAATGAGCTGTTCAATGTAGTGCAGTACAATACTTCCAGAAGCTGACAATGGAGACACCACTGTCAAACTGTAATGTCTTTCCTTTGATACTGATAGGGGTTCTGTAACCTGCATGATCAATGCAATTTATCACGAGATTCAGGCAGTGACAGCACTTACATGAAATCAGTCTGATAAAGTTGCAATTATTTCGTGACACTGTTGGCCATCCAGGCTTCTATAATTTCTGTGGTAAGAGGTGCTCCTAAGGCCAGCAGCCTCTTTTGGAAGGGTCATGTTTATACTGGTCACATGGCTACAACCACCACCTTGTAGTATAATGGGAAAAAAGATGCTAACATAAAACTGTCTTTCTCTGCTCTTCTTTAAGTCAATTTAAATATTAACAATAAAAATACTTCACACATTTAGTAAATTACGCATGTTATTTTAAAATATGAGCAGACATTGTCTTTTCTCAAACAAGTAGAGCAGTGCCAGAAATGTTGAAGTATTGGGAATGTGCAAAATTTATTACAAGGTGCCTAGAAATTGCTTATTTAGTAATGGGTCTGTACATTGCTGCCAAAATGGATGCTTCAATGGTAATGGAGTAAAATCAATTTATGAAAGAACATATTTCACTTATGATCAGTATGTTTTGCATATAAATTTTAAGTATATGGCAAAAGAAGTATAGATTTCACCCTAAGGTACTTTCCATCTCTGCAGATGATGTCAGAGACTACAGTTGAGATTAGGTATCTGGATATGTCCTTGACTGTTGAACTTTATAGGAATTTTGCTATGCACCTTAGAGGATGCAAGGCTTTAATTCCTGAATTTTTTTCTCAGTAGCAGTAGAAAATGTACTTTCTACCTCAGTAGCCTAGGAGCATGTTCCTCTGCCAAAAAACAGATATATATACTGTGGAACTATCAGGGTAGTTCCAAGAACTGAACTTTTTTAGTATCCAGAACCTGTTAACTTGGGCTTGCAGTACTGAAATTAAGACCCTACTGGACTCAAATATTTTGTGTTGCTAGAAAATATTCTCAGTTCATGTTAAGATGGATAATTATGAAAAAATCAACAAAATGTTCCAAATGTAAGGATTAACTTTTCCAAGAAGTCTTTAATAAAACATTTAATTTCTGCTAAAGCAATTAATATTATGAGTTTACTGATGTTAAAGACTCCCACAGGCTTTAAAAGAGCCATGATTATGCATGTATCACATAGCTGTATTCAGTATCCTGCAATATCACATTGTTTATGTGAATTTTACTCTTAACAACAATTATTATCTAAAACAATTTACTCATATTTATAGAAACTAACTGCTTAATTCCTGACATTATCAAATGGGCCTACCTGTAGATAAGGGACCAAACTATAAGAGTGTATTTTGAGTTCTTTGGAGGTATAAGGCAGCTCTTAAAGAGATCCTGGGCATCCAGATTCATGTATAAGCTGCAAAGCTGAGGAATAGAACTATTATATTATCAATATTTTCTGTTCCAGTTTCCAACTAGACAAGTACATTAAAAGATCTTAAGGGCCTTCAAAACCTCAGAGTACAGAACCTTGCATCCAAGAGACATTTCTAAGGGCCTATTCTGTATCACTTTGTGTGTAGAAGCTTGATAGTGATTAAGAGTACAGTACTGGTCTTTCATTCTGTGAGTTCAAGAAACATCTGGACAATGCTCTCAGGCACATGGTGTGATATTTGGAGCAGTCCTATGCAGGACCAGGGGTCGGACTTGGATTATCCTGGTGAGTTCCTTCCAACTGAGAATATGCTGTGATTCTGTGGTACTATTGAGCACCTACTTTCCACATAGAGACAACAGCATCTCTGCACCAGCTGAAAGAGAATATGCAACACTAAAAACCTGAATCACTTTTGGTTAGAGCATTTTAAATTAGGGCATCATTGGACACATTCCATTTAACTGTCTCTTTTCACTTGATCTTCATCTCCTGATTTAGCATTGGACTGATGACTGAAACTGGCTTTACATGAACTTAGTGACTAATGCTCGTAAATAAAAGCAAACACTTCTGGCAGTGATGCTGTAAACTAAGCAAGCTATATTACATGTTCCAGTCTCTGTGACTGGTTCCCATCCTAAAGCACCAGCAGGAAGCCTGACATTTCATAATGGTCTGCAGCTTTAAGGAGAAAACCACTTGCTCTCTCAATTGAAAATTGTGGGTGTTGCTGGCACAGGCAATAAGCCTCCACATCCACTGGTATCTGTGTACATTGTATTACAAACTTGCTATTAACTAGGATTAAGAAAGAAAATCTCTAACATTTTGTATTTCAATTGTGTGAAGTGTTTTCCTGAGGATGTAAACAGTATGTCATTGGTGGTACACACACAAGATATTAACCTACTCCTGCTATAATCTGAGCGGCACTTCATTACATTTTTCAAATGAACTGTCATTTCATAACAATCTTTCCACAGGGCAGATGTTTCAGAGTGTATCTATTTTGCATTATAGGAACACATACAGCTTCTTAAGGATGAAAAGCATCTCTTAAAGATATATCTTTATGCAAGGAAAGGACAGATGTTCTGAAGAGAGAGGAAGGTCATGTTTTGGGCCCTTAGGATGCAGGCTAATAATCCTGGGGCTTTCTTATTCTCATCTCACTTCTGAATTTTTGTCATGTCAGACTACAGAAGACAGACCACCATAAGTTTCATGTGTAAAACAAGCATGAACTATATTAAAAATAAACATGAACTATATTAAAAAATAGTCACATATGCAAGACTTTTTCATATTGAGAAAATTTATGAAGATTTTTTTCATACTCAGTTATCTGCTTTGACAACTGTTTTTGACTCATTGCCTCAGATAGCAAATACCAACAAAAACTGGTCTGAGAAATTCAGTGGATTGTATACCTGAAGGCATCTTTTCCAGCTCAGAGCAGAGCAGGACAATCCCCCCCTTGCCTGACTGGTTATGCTGTGCCTGATGCCCCCAGGACACCCCTGACCATCCTGGCTGCCAGGGCTCTGCTGACTCACTGACCCCCCAGGTCCCTTTCCATGGTGCTGCTCTCCAGCCTCTCACTTCCCAGTCTGTCCCCATATCCAGGGTTGCCATGTCCCAGGGATATTAAAATTAGAAGTTTCCAATAAATTTGGCTGCCCATTTTAGATGTTAATTTGGCAAGTGAGAGGAGGAGTGATTAATAGCATGCAGTACTTCATACATTCAAAATTCATCTGCCAGACTTTTGCTGTGAGCAATCTTTCATGCTGAAAGTCACAGCACATAAGAGTTAGTTACCATGTGCAAATTTCCTGCAGAGAAAAATACATGGCATCACTAAGACCTTGTGTGGTAGAGATGAACCCAGGAAGATCCAGTGAGTGTTTTCCTTTGGTTGACCTTAATTTAAATTCCTAATTTCTGATAATTGATTTCAGGTATAGACCTAGTCTGGAGCCCTGGTCTTGGGAGAATTACAGTAGGTGAAATATCAGCTGTGCCTCACAGCTGATACTTCTGAGCTGAAGGATGATCAACTAGATTGAAGATTCAGTATTAATCAGAGCCTACTGGATATGCAAGAAATAAAATCCCACAAGACTATTTCTTGAATAGAAGCCACGTGTCCCCAGGACACACCAATTAAAATAGTAACAACTCCCATTCATAGCTCAATGCACCACATTTTCCAAAGGTGAGTCAGTGTCACTCTCACTCTTTCAGATTCCCAAAGCATTTATGAGATGGTTTGTAATTCACACAGCAAATTATTAACTAGGCAGCAAGTGAGGACCTCACTACAGGGGTCTGGAATTCAGCTGTTAGTAGGAAGAGAGAGACCAAAATAGCGCTGTACTGTTCATGTCTTGAGGCATGGTACCATTGACTCTGATGGATTAAAAGGCATCCAGATGCCTACACCCTTAAGGGCCATTACAGCAGTCAAAAATCTGCCTGTTGCTATCTTTAGTCTGAGCACACTGTGTTGCACAGGGTTAGTTATAGCTCTGCATCTCTTGATGTTTTCTCCTCTGCTCCGGGAGCTCACTCCCACCACACTCCTAAGGGCTGTGACTTCACCTGCCACAGCTGCAGGCAGGAGGATGGAGATAAAAACCAACTTATTTAAGGTGAACTGTCAGGACAAGCCATGCTGAGTCTTCTTGTCTTTATAAACAAGGTCTTGGGAGGATATACAGACCCTCAGTGTTGGCTGCCTTGCACTCCAAGGAGAACATTATTATTCTTTTGCACCAAAGTACAAGTAAGCTCTGGCCAAACAACAAAAGATTTACTGCTTCTTCAATTTGTTTTTAACTACAGCATGAAAAATTTAACTAAAGACCACATACTAACAAAATATCTTATGGAAAAAATCCTTTTAAAGCCTTGGATTTATTAAGTATATGTGTTACATTAGTTAGAAACAGCATAATAGAGGAGTTATGTTTGAGTGCTACACATTACAGTCTTTTTTACTACTTAGCTAAAATGGTATTAGTTATTATATCAGCTAATATTAATTATTATCAAGTGAACCTCAATCTCCTACATTTTAGTTTACAGTGAACATTCTTATGTATTGTCATTTTTATCTGGACCAAAAACTCAAATATATTTTATGTTTAAAACAGCACAAGTGAAACAATAGTCAATGTACTGAGCAGGGAACAAAATATCCCCACGTACCATCTGATGTTTTAGATGCATAGACCTAGGGAGGTCTGAAACAAATGCACATCATACTGATCTCCACTATCTACTGAGATAAAGTTATCATGTCTGGATGTTTCAAGGGAGTAAATTCCATTTTGTTCCCTGAAAATAAAGCAGTAGAGTTTTGACACGGAAAGAAAGAACACCTTCTTACATTGAAAGAAAGAACAGCTTTCTTACATTGTCTTCTCATCACTTGTTTACTTAATTTTGTGTTCACTGGTTCTTCATGTCTTTACACTAAATATAATTATTCCAAGCAAATATTTAGTGTGAAGACATGAAGAACCAGTGAACACAAAATCAAGTAAACAAGTGATGAGAACATAATGAAAGAAAGGGAAACCAGGTAGAAACTGGCCCAGCAGGGTGTTCTTAACTTCAGTGAATGTGAGATGTGGAAGATACTTGTAAGGCTCTAGGCAGGGTTTGTAGTGCCTCTGAAATAGACCCTGAAAAACAAAGAGCTGAAGTCTTGTCTGCCCTGTAAACCATTCTTATAGTCAGAAGCATCAAAATGCTTCATAAGCTTAGAGCTGTCATTTATTCATTTAGAGAAGATAAGAAGATGACACTTGCTGCAAATATACTCCAAACCGGAGCAGCTTCCAAGCAGCAGGTCTACACTGAAAGTGGTTTTTTTCTGATAGTACAAAGCATGCTGACCAATGGCCAGGTTTTACCCTGAACACAAACCTTCTTGTGAAGTGCATTCCTCTCCCCTGATTAAATTCCCCAAGAAACACAAATGCTGAATGCATCCAAAGCCTACTTTGCATCCCTGCAAGACGTCCTTGGTGCTTTCTAAATTAAGTGGCAAATACAAATCCTAATTTGCACACAAAGGATTTGTGTCAAAAATCATATTTCTTCCATGTAATTGGTTTTCTTTTAATCCTGACCTTAAAGTATATAATTCTTGCTGAACTGCTTGAAATAGGCTTTGAACAAGGATTTTTTAAAAATGTCAAATAATGAAAAAAATGCCATCTTATTTTACTGCTTACTTCAGGATTCAGAGAGATGAAGAACAGTGACAGCATAGCTGTTCACCCATAACACTGGGACAGCAGGTAAACTGACAGTGTGTAATTACTAAGGGGTGATATTAGTTAAAACATATAGCCAAAATAATGCTATTGCATATGCATCCCTTGGTCTTCAAGGCAGTGTTTAAAATAAAAAACCTTCAGTGAGACAGAAAAACTGCTATAGTTATATCATAGCACACTGAGTTGCGAACCTTTTAATGAAAGACATAATTCTTATGCTGTCTGCATCATACTATATTCTCATGCAAAACACTTTAATGCATAGTGTAAATTATCTAAGACTTTCTTAGTATGTATTACATTTCTTAATCATAGATATTGGGTGTAAAAAAAAGAGAATTATGTGACATGCTGCAAAACAAATTGCTTGGTGTTAGCATATACTAGCTGGGTCTATATCTGAAAAATGCATGCATAGAAGGGGAGGATTTTTTTTTTTTTGCTGAGCAGAACTTGCTTCTAAGTGCATACGTTATCAATGAAGCAAGAATGACTAATCTGAAATGATGGTGATCTGATTTTCAGCCAAAATCATCAGTTTAAAAGCAAGGGATCTAGATTACAGTCTGGATGATCTATTCTTCTGAAATTCACAAAAAGCTTCATGTCTGGAAAAGGATAAATAGAAATAAACCAAATGTTTTCACCCACTTTCTTAATTCATTACATTCAGTTAATGTATAAAAAAGTTTTAAATACAAATGTTGTGTTCAGCAATAAAATGCTTTTGTTTCCAAGTTAGCAGACAGGTTTGTTTTGTGATGTCTCATCAGATGAGCACTGCAAATGGTGGGCAATATCATCAGCACCTTTTAAGGTGTGAGTTTCTCACAGATGTCCCTTTGAGAACAGGATCTGATGAGACATGCTATCTCATTTTCTGTCAAGTTTGACTGAAGGTAAACCCTATTTACATTTTGCTAATGCTGAATATTTTTGAGTACTGAGCAGAGGCTAGAATTTATATATTTTTATATATTCTTATATCTATATCTAATTTTATAATTTTTTATATCTATATAATTTATGTAATTTAATTGCATTCAAACAGATGAGCTACTTTGAATACAATCTGAAAATCCACGTGTCAAACACCATCAAATAAACCAGAATTTATGAAGGTTAAAGTCTTGTGACTTGCAAAAATATAAATGCATATTGCAGTTCTGACAAAGGAACAGGACACCTTTTAACATGGACTTCTGGGAATAAGACATATAAATACGAACACTAAAAATCCATGACCTGGCAGTTCAAAATGGATTGATTGCAATCATCACACCTAAACATTACAGATATATTGTTCCATGTATAGGCTCTCAATTCTCTAAGGACAAGTTTAATGATGGTTTAGTATGCATTCTTTGTTGCTAATATACAAATAGTGGTGCACATTTCAAGAGATCCTGGATAACTGGAGGCAGTGTTCTTCAAATCATTGGGGGTTTTGAATTATGTTCATAATCCAGGGCAGGATTATGGAGGAGAGACACACACACAATACCGTAATCTGTGTCTCCCACTGTGTTCTATGTCCAATTCCTTTAAGTATCCTGAACTTAATAATATTGTGAACTTTATTGCTAAATGCAAAATATTACCAATTATAAGCAAGCACAGAACTATATGCAATGAATTGTTAACCAAAACATATATGCTAAAATGCACGTTTATATTGCTAACAAATAAACCCTCCCAATTTTAATTAGTACAGACTTTAAAAATAACTTATGCCCTTAGTGAAATATGAAAAGAAGTAATGTGTAAAATAGACAACATCAAAAGACAGTAACACATTTTTAACAGAATACAAAAGGATCTAAAAAATTGCTTGTATATCTTCTGGGGTTTTATTCATACCGTGGATGAAACACTGGCTGATATTTCTGGCGGTTATTCATGACATGTCTGGTTGTGTTATGACCTTCCCTTTTTTATTGGTTTATTTGATGTTTGTGGTATTTTATATAATTGATTTATGTCTCATGATATGTTTGGGAGCTTTCTAGTAATATACAACAGTGATTGTATGTCTGTAGTGATGTTACATATTGCTGTTTGTGAGTTTTCTTGGCCAGGTCACCATTGTAAATAAAACTTGTTCTCAATAGATTTTTATGTGGTTAAAGATTTTGACTACTTGAGTGACTGATTGATGGACCATAAAGCACTTGCTAGCAGGACAACAGGGTATCATAAAAACTGTGTCATTTCTGATTCCAAACCCCATTTAGTTGTTCTGATGTGTGTAGGTGCCCACAGCGTTTCATAGCCTTCATCTTTGGGCTTACAGCAATGTTGCAGAATTTGGCTTGTTCTAAGGTAATTATCCTCTATGCTCATCCTCTGATACTCTAATGAGTCATTTAGTGAAAGCTCTACTAGAAAGTATATGGAAATTGTCTCTCTCCCCTCTCTCTCAGCTTCTTTTTGCATCTCTTTCTCTCTTTAATTCTCTCTTTCTTTTCCTCCCTTCTTTCCTTGTTGTCATGTTTCCATGACATAAATAACAAATGAGAATGAATATTCCAACTACTACAGTAATGGCTTTTCTAACAGATTTTCAAATTCCCCCTATAATATACAGATCACAGAAATTACTCAACAACTCTTCTATGTGGGCAATGCTTTGAGTTTTTGCAACTAAACCCACAGAAAATCAGATTAATTGCACATAAAACCTATTTTGCACTTTCCAGATTAGGAAAATAATGGCAGTTTTTAGTTCAATACTAAATTCAATCCATGAATTTGTGCTAATTAACACCTCCAGCTTCTATCCAGATATAGAACAGTTCTGATGACAGCACAGATCTCTCCTGCTTACACAGCAACCTGTTAGTAGGGTCTCTGTTGTAAATGTCCATTAGCATTTCCTGAGTCAGGTTAACAGATATTGGAGGATTTCTGCCCAGAAATCAACCAACATGGTTTATTCTATATAAGTCAAGATCCTGGCTTGATATCACATCCCAAATGATGCTCACTGTTGCACATTCACTGCCTCTCTGCCCAAATGGGAACACAGCACAAGGTGCAGGTAGAAATTAGTATAACAAGCTTTGGCTTTCAAGGAGAAAGAGGAGCGGGAGGTGAGGGATCTCATCTGACCAACCATGATCTTCTTTGTCTTAAGAAACCTGATAAGATCAAAGAACAAAATCTTAATAGTAATGCCATTTAACAAAAAACACTTTGTCCATTTCCAGATACCCTGGGTCCTGCTAAACTGCATGGCTGGAATGATGAAACTTACTGTCAACCAAGACACTGTTGTACAACTCACTTACTTCTCCCATCCCCCATCCCTTTTTGTTCTGTAACCTCATTCATTTCACAAATTGAATTTAAAAGATACTGTTTTTCTTCTCAAGGTAGTTTTCTGGTTCAGTATTTTGAATGGGCTCACACAGTTGTCAGAAACCAGCAAAGGCAGCACCAGAAGCGAACCATAGCTTTCCCTACAGCTCTCTGTGGCAACAATGACCTAGAAAAATTCAGGCATGACTTTTGGTGCACTGCCTAGTCACAAAGGATGCTTGTGTAAAATACAGGAGGAGAAAAGAAACTCAAAACCTATAGACTTATCAAAACTTGATTTCAGCATTTACAAACTGATGGTGGTATCAAAGAATATACACAGGGAGACAAGCACAAGTTCTAATCCACTTTCTGTCTCCTACCTTCCGAGACAGCATTTTAAAACTTTTGGTATTGAAACCATTTGATAGGGCTTTGAAGAACTAGTATTGCTTCTCATTTTTCTGTCAGAAACAGGAAGTAGATTGAGTTTAGGATTTCAAGGATCCTGACAGATTTGATTAGATTTTACTTTGGTTCTGAAACAGCAAAATAACAAACGAGCGAAGATCAATGACTTAGTTGGTTTCTTGACATGTGTTTGAGGCATAGAGTAATGATAAGGTATAGAATAACTGAATTCATAACCTTTCTTATGGTTTGTGTAAATTTAGAAGATTATAATACTATAACCAGTTGGTATTGTAACAGAAGAAACCCTCCAAGGAAATCATCTTTAGAAATTTTGCTTTATATGATCCATCTGATAGTTAACAGGGAAACTGAAATATCTGCAGAAACTTTATCATGACTGTAAGATAACATTGCCTTTTTTCCCTTCCCTCAAGCATTGATATGAAGCTTTAAACAAAGATAAATCAATTTGTTTCCCATTCATCTTTCACCTCTAACTACTCATGCAGGTGCTGGCAATTCCACAATTTTCATTGTGGCACACAGAAACTTCCCCCTTCCTTAATACAAAATGCAAGACTCTAGCCAGAGTTTGCATTTTTTTTCTCAAAAATGTGGTGTGCAAAATGATGACAGATCTGCCTTCACAAACTTTTCCATGTTTACTTCTAAAAGTGTGCTCTCTCTTCCTACAGTATAGGACTATTTCTGATGCTGTGGAGCAGAAGCATGACAGGAGATGGTCCCTACAAAAGCAGGAGTTGGGCTAAATTGCTTTTTTTCATGGCTGCTTTCCGCTTCATATGTAAAATGATGTTTGCATTTGCCTCTGAAAAAGTGTTCCTGAAAGCAGCATTCCAGCACCTATGAGAGGTTATGGTGGTAGGAAGGTGAGCTGGCCAGAAGGATTGAACATTACAAGTGTGCCTTTGCATTTGATAACCTGAGTTAGCAAAACCAAGTTAGAACACCCTGCAAGCAATACTTCTCTATGTATTGCCTAAAAGTTAGTCACAGCACCGGACAACTCTAACTAGGAAATATGCTGGCACAAGCTCAGAAGAACCACCCTCTGAAAGGACTCATGTAATTTATACCTCTGGCATGCTTGTAAGCAGAAAGTAAAATGAAAGACTCAAAAATGTCCCATCTTTGATCTGAAGAATATGTATTTTAAGAGTAAACAAGTGAACATAAAAACCAGGCCAGACTGGATCAATTATTCTAAAGGCTCAGAATTCTGCTTTCACCAGTGGCCTGGGTTAGGTGCTTCAAAGAAAACAGCTGGCTAATTATGTGAGGTCCTACATGGCAAAAAGGGCTGAGATGACTCTTTCTTATCCCTGTGATCAGCTAATACCCTCAAGTATTAATTTGATGGCCCCTCCTAGTATGTAAAATTACAAATTATATTATTGGTCATAAAAATTAAGACGTCCCTTGAAAAATCTCATTACAATCTTTAACTCCTTCACCTCTCTAGGTTAAAAAATATTCACACTGTGAAAAAACCAATTTAATACTTATTTTTTAACTAATACAGTAAGTTTCTTAAAATCATTACAGCTAATGATGGAAGTACATTCTGTGTGATGCCTATAAATTACACTCTTAAGTTTCTGATGTCTTGAAGCCTTGAAAAATCTCTGGCATTATTCAAAATAGTTACATAAACAAGCTACTTAGTTATCTTAAAACTACAGCAAAGATAAAGTGAGTTTCTTGTGACAAATAATGAGCTGATAGGTTTTGATCTAATTCATGTTAACTTTTAAAATGTGTTACTCCTACATAAGACAAATTTCTTTTTCTTTTTGCCCTTCCTTGTGCTTTAGGCATTGAGCAGGCTCTCTCACCCAGCTCTGCTAAGCTGCTGTGCCTCCCTATGCAGGCCACCCTACCCTGCAGTACCTGGGTATCCTTCTTACCAAGTCCTTCTATAATAACATTATGCAAATCACACCAGCAGTGATTTTGGAATACAAATAAATGTCTATTGAGTATTGCACTGAGACAGTCAAACAACTATTGACATTAGTTTTTTTTTTCCCTAAAGCCTTAACACTTTGAATCACAAAACTTTCCTGAAAATTGTTTAATAAGCTTCTTTTACCAAAATAGAAAACATGAGGAGAGAAGGAATAACACATCTTTAATTAGAAAAATTCAAATCAGCTCTTAATTTAATTCACCATACCAGCAGCCATGATTAGGTCTGCATCATGATATATCTCCAATACTATCAATTTTCATAAATGCAAACTTTCCTGAATATGGTTCTGATGTATCCTGACATTTTAAAATATGTCCTATTGTCCTTTCCTGTGCAGCAGACCAAGCACAGAGTGTTCAGTCCTATATCACTGTCACAGTGGTATTAGACCAGATGGCTGCTTCCTTGCAGAATCAAGAATTAGAGATAATTTATGCTGTTCACTGTTATTAGAATGTAAAAATATAAAGAGTTTGCAGCATGCATACATGAAAAGCTGCTCAGATCCATCAGTGACATCCTGGTGCAAAGCATTTACCCTGTTACTGCACTCTTAAAGGTAAAGTCTTTGGTGAAGCTGTGGACTTCTGCAAAACTTTGAACTGCTCTGCATAGGATACAGCACCAGGACTATCTATGTTATAGTGTGGCTTTGGTGAGGAAAGAATATTCTAAGTTGGGAAAAATGTCCAAGATCTTCCTTCTTTCTTCTTTCTTGTAAAATAATTGCAGCACATGACTGCTCCCATTAATATGTGACAGTTATTTTTATGTAATGAAGGATGAAGTTAAAAATGGAAGCTTCCTTCATTCAGTCTGTTTAGCAGTACAGGAGAATACTTCTCAGCAAGGCCTCGTACCAAAGGGCATGAGAGTTACATAAATTTGCTCCTGTGCCAGTGAGGGAAGCAAGTTTTCCTTATCAGGGCATCGTTGCAACCTGTGTTTCTGCTCTACCTGTAAGTATGTATGCACCACACTGTGTCAAAACACTGAAAAGAAAGGGGTGTCATTTTATTGAGTCTGAGCTCATCATAGGTAAGAAACTTGTTCGTATTTCAAACAGCTGAATCATTTGATAAAGATATATTAATAATGCAGCTGATTCGTTTGGAGGGACTTCTCAACCTATTCAGGAATTAAAATATCTCAGGTTACTAAAAAAAGGGGAAGAAATGAAGGGGGAGAGAACATAGTAAGCTTGCCCAGGTTGCTGCAATAAATTGTATCAGAAGTAAAAAGGATGTAAGGACAACAAAATGTCAAACATTGTTTGCAAGTATCAATAGTTTGTTGCTTTATCTTTCCATCTTGGGAAGTTTAGCACAGTACTCCCTATGAATGATGTCAGAGCTGTAGCCAGATTAAGAACAAACACTTTCATCATAGGAATATTACAGGAGGAGAAATTTTACTGGAATTCACTGAAATGACACACTTACTCTGTGTGATTTTGGAAAAAGTGTATCACTGAGATTATTATTAGGTTCACTTTAAATTAAAGTATACTCAGAAGCATTACTAGGGACAGATTTGCTTTCAGCTCTCTGTGAGCATATAATTTGTATTTATGGCATACAATGGAAGTATTGTGACTTTGAATGACTGACTAACATATTATGAAAGTCATTACTTTTGTATCAAGAACAATATTTGTAACATAATGTGTTCTTAAACTGATCAGGACAGCAGGAAGCAGCTAAGTGGATCACTTATCTTTATTTTGCAATTTAACCTATGTTATGACAGGGAACAAAAAAATTAGATAATTTATAATTTTCTGTCAGTGTTGCATATTTGGGCTAAGATTGTAACTACTTGGTATAACTGAAGAGTAAGGGAATTTGGCTGCCAAATAGAACAGGAAAGGTTACTTAAAAATACAATGAATTACTAGCTGACTGTTAGAAGCAGATCACAAAGATTTCTTGCATTTTTGTTTCTTGACCAGTGTTGTAGATGATGGAATTTTACCCCTGTAAAAATCCTAGTACTAGTTTTATTTAAAAAAAGTCTATCAGAATAGAAGATAGTTGTTATGCAGGAGCAGTAACTCACATAATATGAGATGGCATTTCTTTCCAGCTCTTGCTGCTCCGCTGGTTCTAATAGCAAACTGGAGCTCAATTTCCTCCTCAAGAACATTGCATTTCATGTGGAATGTCAATTATTAAAATGCAGTGTCCCGTGTCTTACTTTTCACTAGATGAATTCATTTGCAAATTTGCTAATTTATGTAAATGATCCTTAACCTGTAACTGCCTGGCATGTATTTCTGAGTGCCTCTTTTCAATTCTGAAATACATACAAAGACTACCAACAGCACATTAATTACTTTCTGTCACTGCACCAAACCCCAAAGATTTAATTTCATAGTAACCCAGAAAGAGTATCTGATGCTTCTTTCCATTTTGCATTCTCAATATCATTAGACCATTCAAAACAGGTAAATGGTCTTTGAAAGAGCATCTCTAGCCATTACATTGGTAAGTACAGTTTTAGTACAATATGTTTGTGAGAAGCTGTGACCTGAAACTCCTTGAATTTTTAATTTGATTTTCAGCTTTCAATTTTTCTCAGGAGGTCATTGTTACTTACAAGAGGCCCAATCACAATTCCCAAGATCATTCCTGAATTTCAAATTTCCTGCAGCTAAGTCTCTCCTCTGCATTTCAGAAGTTAAAAGACAGGTGGGGAATTTCCTTCAGGCAGTCAGTGGTTCAGCTGTAATTCTGATCTGTGCATGGATGCCACTCTAGATTGGGCACCTCATTTCTGGTTCCACCATAAGCACAATCTCTGTGCACCCATAACTGTTTGTTTCAGTCTCCAAATGAGCTCAGGAAACTCAAACTCCTCCTGGCTGTCTGCAGCTCTTACAAATAAAGTGATTTTAAGAATAACCCAGCTGAAGACGCTAATTATTGCCTGACTTATCTCTGCTGCCCACCCAAACCTCTCCAATGTTCTCGGGAACCGACAGCAGTTTAGAACCTGTCAATGAACCTGGTCCCAGTTGATGATTTTAACAAAACCTAAAATGAGGCAATTTCCCTCCATGTTGTTACTGTTCTGTAACTTCCCACAGTCCAAATAATAGGATCCAGATTCCCTGTGGTGTAATTGCAGTCACTACCGCATTGATTTCAGTGACCTGTGAATGGCAGATAGGACTATGGCCCAAGGCCTCCTCTTGACAAACCAGCTAGAGCTTGCTTTCTCCTGCCTATGATCTGATTAACATGCCCTTGTTTTGATGCCCACCACGTGGGGTAGGTGAACAAAGCTCTGTTTCAGAGCCAGCTGCAGAGATCATTCCCAGCCAGCACGGACGTCCCGGAGCAGGACTGGGCTCTGAGCCTGAGCTGCAGGGCACAAGTCCTTCCTGGTGCTCCTGCCTGACTGGCCACCCCTGCCTGGGGCCCTTGCTGCTCTCTTTAACTGAGGTTTTGTTTCCCCAGGGTGTGAGGGAGGGAGGGATGAGGTGCCTCCAGCTGACAGGCCAACACACCGCCATGCCAAGCCCAGCTGGCTCTTCCGGAGCTGGAGCGCTCGCTCCTGTGCCTCAGTGTTTAGATTGGCTCTAGAAAGTGCAAAGCCAAGAAATGTTTGGCTGCTTTATCCCTGGTTCAGCAGTCAGATAGCCTAGAGAAAATCTCAAACGGCCACTTGCTGTGTGTTCTGCAGACATTTTAACACAAAATCGGCATCTCCGCTATCACACTCTCACAGTACCCTGAGGTCTTGGGTATTTGATTTAATTTGTGCTGGGACAGCAGCAGGGAAGATTAGCTAACACAGTTGTAATTTTGGAATTAAAACTTCTTTCCCTGTATTTTGTTGCCGTTACCTATAAAAATTTCTGTATCTGAAATTCAAAGTAGCCTTTAATCTGCTGCTTAGTTTTCTCCACAAAGGATATACTTTACGGGATAATGTCTCTTTAAATCTACCCTGAAGATATTCCTCCTGGCCCAGAAGATGCCAAAATGACTTGATGATTTATTTATGTGGAGCTTGGCAGACCATAGTCCAGATTGTGGCTGAGGCTGAATTTTATGAGCATCCCCCCTAGTGAGTATATTTAAAAATTAAAAAAAAAAAAAAAAGAGAGAGAAGAAAAAAAGGTCTTTATAGATCTTGGCATAAGAACCAAGCAAATATTAACAGGAAGAAGAATGGCTAAGAAGTGAGTTTTAGGACAGAATATAAATATTCATCTATAAATAATATTTTGTGTTTAGAGAATTAGAATGTTCTCTTCATCTTCAAAAAATTAGAAAAGTGAAGTAGGTATTTCTCATCTCAGCAGAAGCTAATGTTTGGTCTGTAATTTTTTTAGCCATACACCACTTGGCATTTTGTTCTGGGAACTGACTTTTTTTCGCACAGAAAGATGGATGTCTCATTGTCATTCCAGACCATACAAGCGGCATGTTGGTGCAATGATGTAAGAAAGCAATTTTCTGCCCTATTTTATTGATTTATAGTATTTTAGTAAAGTGATAAAAACTTAATGCTAGGGATAAAAAGGAGTCTCATCTGATGTAGAGGCAGTAGAAGAGAATAGAGAATGAGGAAGATCTGGCATTAATACATATTGGTCACGTTTTCTCAGGCCTCTCCTCTACTAGATCATTAATTAAGTTATAAAAACTGTGTCTAAACTTTTTTGACTGAGATGTTTTCTAGGCATTGATCCCTTCTTTCAAGGCACAGGTTGGTGCAGGATTCTGGCTTCTTGAAGCATGCACATGCTCAAGCACAGGAAAATCCCAAAGGCCACAGCAGCCAGGACAACTGTCAACAGTCCTGACTCTTTTGGGCTGGGAGCCTCAGTGCTGGGAAAATACATTTGGGGCCACTTTTGCACAGTGAGAATCAGCAATAAGCAAGAATGTAACTCCAGAGCATTCCATCTGCTTCACTGCAGCTCCTTGGGCAGCTTGTCCAAGGAGTGTTACAAAACCCTGGGCTAAGTTCTGTACATATTTGCTTGCTGCAGGGGAACTCCTGAAGAGGACAAGCACTGAGACACAAACTCCTACATGCTTAGGTAAACCTTCTCTTGGGATACTCTCCTGTCCTGGTGGCTCAGCATAGGGGCTCGTTATACCCATGCAAGGACAACAACTTTGATCCTGTCTCCTTTCCCAGCACCAGGAAACAAGGTCCCTCAAGTCTAGATCCATAAAAACTGGGCTTGTAACAATTTATAGGCAGGCCAAATTGTGTTGGAAATAAATTCAGCTAAAAACTATATTATACACTGTTCTAGGATCTTGTATACAAGTGAATATATGTAGGATGTCAGTAAATGGAAGCTGGAGTATGCCAGGAAGAAGCATTTTCATTCACAGTGGCATCCCCCACTTTTCTCCAAACAATACAGGGAATATTACTGAAGGCCCCTAAATGGTAGTTCAAAGGAAATTCAAATGTATTCAGGACATTCTTTATGCTGTTCATAAATCAAGGTCAACAGGAAAATATTAACAGTGGCTACACATACATTTTCAGTTTGTTTGGGGTTTTTTTAGTTACGTTGGAGAACTCCTCACACTGCTAGTGTAACGAGAGAAGGGTATTTTACAGCCAAGCACCAAACTAACCTTCTGAAGTGAGGTATAGTCTAATTCACTAAGTGAAATATTTATTTGCCCTTGAAAAGAGACTGGGTAAGCTGTATACACCACGAGTATATTCAGGACTGGGATTCCCATGTGAAAGAAAGGGAATGTCAGGATGACAGCCCAGTGCAGACCCATCATACAGGATTAAAGCTCCCACTAGGAAAATGCTTGATGGATCTTAATCCTGCTTGGAAGTTCTAAGCTGATCCACCAAAAGCCCTGATACACTTCTGACCACAGTGATTTCTAAAGGCTATACTTGGAGAGGTAAGAGTATATATTTATTGCTAAAAATTTCAGAGGATTGAAAATTATGTCAAAATTTTTGGTAAAGAAGGCACTGTGTGGAATGCACACAGCTGCTATTGCTGCTAGGGATGCATATTTAAAAGCCAGAAGAAAACAGCAATTGGCATATTTGATTTCACAGAACAAACTGCCAGAGCCTTTACCTTTGGAGAACTGCACTGTATAAATCCAGACATTGACACCAGGGTGAGAAACACTGAAAACAAAATGAGTGTTACTTTAACTTCAACCTCAACATTTTATATCATATTTTCACTCTGTTATGTATTGAAACCAGTCCTTGCATTTGACTCAATTCTGTGTCTTTTAATGACACAAAAACTCAGTCAGGACTTATTGTATGTATATTTTTAATTAGTTTAGTAAGGAGATCTACTGCTTATATTTGATTTTTTTAAAATTAACTGTGAAAATTTCTGCACAAGAGTGATACTGTGCACATTGATATATGTGTTTCTCTGTGTTGTGGGATATATTGGAGACAGGAGTGTCACTGGAAAAGCATGCCTAAATAGTGTGGCATATGTTGCTGGAGCACTGATGGGAGCTGGTTATGTATAATGCAATTTATTCTTTGTATTCTAGCAAGCAACTCAGGCTGGTACTAAAGAAAATCATGTGAGGACATGTCATACCATCTCCCTAGTAGTTTTTTGTTACACTGTGGATGTGTACACTTTATTGCTTATGCAAAAAGTCACATCTTGTCATCTCTGGTGACTTGCATTCTCTGGCCACAGAACCAATACTTAGTTGACCATGGTTTATGCATGATTTTGACTGCTATGAGATGCCTTAGCCACAGCCTTCTTCAAATCCCACTCAAGAGTTTTTGCTGTTTCACCAAACTTGTGTCTGTCTTGTACAAAATTCATAACATATAAGAGTGGCAGTAAATCCAGGATGTCTAATTCATTTCAGAAGTCCCTACAGAGCAACAGGATGAAGTCTATTCAGCGTAATATTAGTGAAGACTATTCATGTAATATCAAGCTTGATTTTGATGAGGGAAAAATGGAGGTGCAGCTGTTCATGTAAACAAATTTTACCTTTGTCTCTATAATAACTTTTCTACTGATAACATAAAAATAAGAGTTGCCTATAGAAAGCAATGCACAGCTCTGGCAGGCTTGGATCCACATACCCTGCTGAGACACCATCCATGTTCTAACTGGCAATTGTTGCGAGCAGGGAGTAAGAGAAAAATTGTCGGGCAACTTCAATTTGCACAGGTGTCCTGGAATAATTACGCAGCTACCAAACAATAGCATGGGAAGTTTAACACAATTTACTCTGTAATCACCATTGCTCCCAGTGAAGTTACTCTGCGGATCACTATGTAATAGCAGGCATTATTTCACAGTAACTATGCAAGGACTCAAGTCAACAGAGTACACTGCACAAGCAGAGCCAATCATTGGAAGTTAGAGGTCTGTGTTCCAAGGAGTGACATGAATTTTATTAGATCAGTGATTTTCAGATTCTTATTAATAACCTCAGAGATTTGGAGAAGAGCTACAACACTGCTAGAGGAGCTAAGGAAGAAGCTCTCATGTCTGCGCAAGGAGATCTGAAGCACAGAGGCATTGGCTGTCATGGGTACATTTATAAGCCTTTCACCAGTCCCACTGCACAAGGCAATGCAGAAAGCTGAGCATTCTTGTGCTCCCTCAGGGCAGACACTCAAATTTTGTTTGGACTGGAGGAAGATTTTTAAGCCCTTATCTTGTGCAGCTAGCACAACCAGCTTCAGATCTACAAAGCAACAGACTCTGCACTCTGCTTATAAATGCACTGACTCGTGCTCCAGACACCAAGGACATGAATACAATGTGACAAAGAAAATGAGAGAGATTACTCAGCCATTCAAGCACTGTGACTTGCAGTCCTGCACACTGAGGTGTACTTTCAAACATTTGTGGACAAATAAAGCATTAAAACTATGAGAGAATAAGGAGAAAAAAATAGGAGATATAAGAAATAGGAGATACTGTGTTTCTATCCATATGTTTTCTTATGAATAGGTAATTTTTATCTGTGCTACACTCAATCAAATGTTTATAAGACTGTCTGGTTTTAAAGATGCCTTCTAAAAATATATTTCTCTAAAAAATATTGCTCTACAGTTAATGTAACAGAGAACAATATTTTGATTAATGCCTTCCCATTAGTGCATGGACAAACTAGATTGTGCTACAGGATTATGGGCTGAGTTGGTAACACAAGAGAAAAAATGCTCAAAACTGGAGTAACAACAATTATGGTTCATGGGGGACATCACTAGAGACAGCTGAGAGACAATATTATGCACTGGAGTTCCCAAATATTTACTAATATCTAATTGTTTATGTATAGTTAAATTTTTCAATTAATCTGTTATCATACTTTCATTTCTGTTGAATTTCAGCACTAAAGTAGTGACATCTCTTCTTGTTAAAACATTCACAGAAATAATCCACACTGAGAAACTGAACTTTGAGTTTCAGATACTGATCATTCAGGACCATCTGCTCACAGTCTGTGGGGCAGGAAGTTGCTGAAGTAATTTGACAAAAATTCAGTTAGCAATTAAATTTGTGAAAATCTCAAGACAATTGGCAACAACCTGCAAGCTGCCAAACACGGCAGCTTAACAAAATAAATAAATAGATAATATTTTTGGAGCTGTTTGACTGCAGCAGGAATGGACCCAACACAATGACCCAGGGGGTCCCTGAGTATCAAATGTCCCGATCATCCTGAATTATGAGCTCTGTTTTGTATGCAACAGCACACAAAGCTGTATTTTAAAATGCTTCTCTTAATCTTCTGCAAGGGAAGCGTCTGCCAGAGCATCTAAAACAAATGGTTCTAAATCTTGCCTGATTAGACTCAACCCCACTTGCAACCTACCTCCCCCCTACGTTGGTCTATTACTGTTTAAATCTGTGTACATTATTCTCATTCCTGGAAAGATGCAGTAATGCTTCATGATGCTCTTTCTACTCTAATGCTGCATAGCAGTTGCTTTCTTTAGGCCTCAGCTCTTACCTACATCTGTGCTTACTGAAGTGAGACTTTAATTTGCTACACCACGCCAAGGTATTAATAGACAATTATTTATTGCAAATCTGAACCATTTATACTGTTTACTGGCTGACACAATGTAAAATTTTGATCCAAATGTTAATGTGTCCATGACATTGCATAATTCTATTCCACAGCAAGGTTTATTTCTTTCCTCAATGAATCGAACTTGCAATTTGAGGAAATAGAGTTTTTAATGGATGAATGATTTACAGTCTCAAACTTATAAGACTGCTTACTTATACAAATAAGTGAAAATGTCTAATTCAAATAGCACAGCAAACTAGAAAAATTTAGGATTTTACTGGAGGCAAAACTGAGGGAGAAAAAAATAGAAATAAGTTGCAAAGTACTGAAAGGAAAATTTAATAAATCTTATGTTAGTCATTTGAAGGCAATTATAGTTTTAAGCAGGCATCTTTGAGACCCGACAGTCTTATAAGCATTCGGTTGAGTAGAGCACAGATAAAAAATACCTATTCATAAAGAGTCATATGGATAGAAAAGCACTTTAAAGCCTCCAAATGTCTGGTGAAATTACCTTTACAAATATTTTTTTGCAGTGGGGTAAAAACCCCAAAACAAGAAAAAGAGCTTTACAGATAGACAAATTTCATAGTACAGAAGACATAGTTTCAAGTGTTTATCTGCTTGAGTTTGGATATCATGCTTTTAATGCCATCTAGACATGGAATCTTCTCTAACTGATACTTGTAAGAATCTTCAAAATACAGATGTTTGAATTAAAGTAATATTTTTCTAATGAACTTTGATATTAAGTTAATCTTTTCCCGTTGTTATGGCATAAGGCAGCTTTAATTAAATCTCTACCATAGTAAAGCAATAATACCCAGAACCTGTGGTCAACTCAGCTTATAAAAGACATTCAAAGTCTTTGTAATATTTCAGCTTATATGGACAGGATTACACTGGAAGGAGCTCTACCAGACAGAGTGAGCCTCATTCAGTACCAGAACACCTGGAAGGTGTCCAAGCAAAGATTTCATCTAGGGTACAACAGAACAGTTCCATTCCCCATTCCCCGACTGAATTATCTCTTTTTTTTTTTTTTTTTTTTTTTTTTTTTTTGCTGGCTGGTTTTGTTTTGTTTTTTCAGATTTTTCAAGCCCATAAAGGACCCCAGATACCATTCCAGGATATCAGAAAGACGAATAATTACACTAGACGAGTACTGGATTTATTATGCTGGCACAGATTTGTGGCTGACAAGCTGAGACTTCATGGAAGCAATGGTAAAGGTAAGAGGTAGGGGGATGCATTTCTATACATTACAGCAGGATAAAACTAGCCAGCGTGACTTTGCCCACTGTATAAAAGAAAATGGACACTCTGCACAGTTCTGAGATCCATGAAATAAGTGAAAATAGGATCACGCCTGTACATCACAAACAAGTGTTGAAATATTTTTTTATTGATAGTGATTTTTTTTGCACCTATAGTGAAAAAATCAAACTGAAGTGGAAAAACATCTAAATTACTTCCTTTTCCATTACTAATTTAAGAAGAAAGAATATTTAGTTGTGATTCCATGTCTGAATGGCCTCATGAACATAAGCATTGCATGTGGAACTTTTAAAAAGCTGAACACCCAGGCAAGGCACAACAGTAGTTGCAAGGCTGCTCACACACCAGTTGCTTCTTTGAAGTTCTTTAGAAAACAAATATAAGAACAGTTATTTTGAGGCTTATTAAAGTACTTTGTAAAATATGACACAGGAACTAACACACAAAGACAATGCCACTGTGAGGCTGAAAGAAATGAAGAATAAGAAGGATTTTGTTTACCATCCCTCCCTCCAAGTACAGCAATCAGAGCTGTCCCAAACAGTCTCTGCTCCTGCTGTGAATTAGACAACTTTTTCTTTTTGCTTATCATGCATTGACGTTCAGATATCTTTTTGAGCTACCAGGATACGCTGTTGATGCATATTAATGACAGGATGTAATTTTTACTATTATTGTTCTGTAATATAGAATATGTCTAACTACATTTTCTTTATTATTCATAATACACAATGAGAGAAGACACCAGAATGGCTCTTTTGGAGGCTTCACATGCTAGGCTGCAAATGTGTATTAACAATAGTACACATTTATGTGTTATGGTTTCATAAAATGCATTTGCATAATATGAAATCATAATCCCAAATGTATAGTAAAAACCCTATGAAAAATAGTTACTTCTCATATACTACACAATGGCTGATTTTAATCTTCACTGTCTCAGATGTGGAACCAGTTATTAGGGATTTTTCTTTAATGGGAAAAATGCCTAGCCCATCCTACAGAATTAAGTCTTGTAAAATGAACCAATCAAACAAGAACCTTCTGTAAAATGGAAAAGATGGTTTGGTAGTAATTTGCATTCACACTTCATTTAATATACTTCCAGGCTGAGATGTTACTTTCAATATCAAAGCAGAGACTGAAATAAACAGGCAATGCTGGCTGGTCTGGCTGCACAGCACTCCAGGGGCCTATGAATGCAAAAATGTGCAGTGGGGGCCGAGTAGAAATTAGCTCCGAGCAAAAGTCACTGCACCAGGAAACCAGCTCAGAGGGAACCTTTGCAGGAGTGGGATGCTTTCAAATTCCACTGTCCAATGAATCCCAGGGCAGTTTTCTCCTAGTTTGATTGCAGAGATGGGTAAGTTTGTTTCAGTGTTACTTCCACTTAACTGCAGCCACTTGTAGGAAAAGATTGACTACCTGGACATAATTCCCAGTGTCATAACTGCAGGTGTATGTATGCCACAGCTACAGTTTCCATGAGAGAAAACAATGATTTCTACTTTTCCTTAGAAAGAATCATGGTATTTTTCACCTTGATTGGCTACTGTACTATTTATTTAGACAATTTGACTTTGAGCTGCTTTTTTCTACATATACATTATCAAATGATTAATGGCTAATTAGCATTTCACTAATGGAAAATAAATGTAGATATGAGCGTGTGCCATTATGTTTCCCTTTTTAGTTCAAATTATCACATTTGCATTTTTATCAATAAAAATCTATGAGTTTTCTTTTTGCTAAGCCAAATGAAC
Organism: Zonotrichia leucophrys gambelii; assembly: GCF_028769735.1. NCBI lineage: Eukaryota > Metazoa > Chordata > Aves > Passeriformes > Passerellidae > Zonotrichia > Zonotrichia leucophrys. The sequence continues at coordinate 23,543,082 of NC_088177.1, read as the reverse complement.
AGTCTTAATTATATTTAAGGCTCCAGCCCTTCAACAGATATTGTCTGGTACCCTGCTGCACCCACACCTGTCTATCACACCTTGCCAAGTTCCCTTCCTTTCCTTAAAGCATCATTTCTTGGTATATAGAAAATCTCAGTACTCAGTTATGTACCAGAATTTTTGAGCTCTGACTCTAAGGTCTATGGTGACTTGTTCAGACACTTGGCTCTTCACAGATGAAGGTATTTGGAATTATGGAGATGAACTGTTTGATGGGGTGAAGATTGTCATTAACAATTTTACAGAACAAGTGGCTTGAAAGCTAAAGGAGATGGAGGCCTTCAGGAAAAGGAGACTCAGAGGCGACCTTATCACTCTCTGCTTGAACTTCCTGAAAGGTGGCTGCAGTCAGGTGGGGTTGGTCTCCTTCTCCAGGCAGCAACTGACAGAACCAGAGGACACAGTCTTAAGCTGCACCAAGGGAAATATAGATTGGATATTAGGAAAAAGTTTTTTATGGAAAGAGTGATAAAGTACTGGAATTGTCTGCCCAGGGAGGTGGTGGAGTCACCATCCCTGGATGTGTTTCAGAGAAGACTGGAAGTGCCACCGTTCAGCTAAAGTCTTAGGGCTGGGTTGGACTCAGTGATCTTGAAGGTCTCTTCCAACCTAGTCATTCTGTAAATATGAAGGCTATTTGGGTTTTGTTTTTGAGACTTTTACTGATTTACAAACCACCAGAAAAACACATACTTTGGCTGTGAAGAATCACAGCTTGTGTAGTCACAATCCAGTACTCTCAATTTCAGCTGAGACTGAAAACAGAAAAATAAACGCTTCCTACAACCATGTATGATAAAGAGAGTTATTATTTCCATTCACCTGTCCTTTATATCAACACAGACAGCTAATCCAGGTGAATCTACCTACATTTGTCATTGCCAGTGAACTAAAACCATAGAGAATTTACACTAAGGAACATAATTCCACCTTTTAAAGCTTCATTATGTTATAATTTATTTATCTGGAAAGTGGGATTTTCAGACATGACTATAAGTGCCATGCTGTGGCTACTAGTAATCAATGACTTAAGGAAGTCAGGAGAAAGGGGAGAATGCATTTAACAGTGATTTTTTTTTGTTTGTTTATGATGGTGTGTTTGCACTGCTCACGAGAGATGAGCCAGGCAATTTTCTCAAGCAGTCTACTGTTATCTCCTTGTCATATGCAGCAGATTATAGACAGAGAGCAATTTCCAGCACTGGAAATGACAGCTGTGTAACTCAAATATTTATCTAAAATAATACTTACAAATCTCCCCTTCCCTCAAATTATCTGTTGCCTTGTTTGAGGATGGATCAAAACCAACACTGCCCAGCTCCTGGGCACCTCCACATGAAGGTTTGATCCAGGTTTTCACAGCTGAAATGAGTGGTACCAGTGAAATGGCAGCAGCCAGAGTGCGCAGTACCAGTGTGTGGGAAACTTTGCCGTTTCCCAGGCTGAGAAAGGACAAATGCCACCCCTTGCTACGATCACTCGAGGATCTACACTGCCTGAGCTCTATCTAGAAGCACTACCTAACACAACTATTGCTCCCAAGTGACACTTAGACATGTTTCTTCAAAGGATAATATTCTATCCAACTCCTGCTCCACAGAGGAGACAGAGCTTTAAAGATGAAGGGAGGAGGGATGGTGTTATGCTGCATTCAAATAACCTTACTCTGGTCTTGATGTTGCATAGGGAGAAAACATTAGGCGAAGGGGGTGCAAAAAAATGTGATTTAAATAGTTTTAAAAAAGCCTGGGAGAGAAAAGCAGTTCATTTTTTTCATTTCTGCTGACACTGACATCAAGACTGGAATCTCTCTCACACATATCAGAAACACCGAAACTTGTGTATTTTGTCGTAGGGCATCTAACTTGGTGCTGAATGTTTCCCATCATGTTTCCACCGTGATTAAGTTAAGGTGGGATTTTCTTTCTACCCACCATTGCTAGAATTGCAGCAGTGAGGGTAATTCTGGTCTGCCTTAATGACATGCAGCCATTCTGAAACCAGCAGAGTTTACAGGAAAGTAGAATTAAGCTACACAGAAGACAACAGCATTGCAAATCTGACATACTCCAAACATATTGCAAAATTTTTAGTTTGAAATACCAGGCTTCTTTTTGCACACGAAAGCCATGGGAGTAATTACTGTCACTTGGACTTCCAACCCCCTCATTTGTAGGCCCAAGCAGGTAGTTAGATGTCTAAGTAACAATAACCAAGACCACATATTGCTGGCATGAAAGAGATTTTTAAAAAAGCAGCCCATTAAGATATGTGACAAAGACTCAAAAGGAAGGAGATGATTAAAAACGGCAGACAATGAAGAAGAAACTAGAAATGGGTGTAGTTTTCTATAACTTCAAGCTCAAGTTCAGTTTTTTTAATGGCAATAATTTACAAGAAGAAACAAGTGGAAACGTGACATAAAGAAGTAAATTTGTTCCTAAAATAGCAAATGAACTTTGTAACAAAGTACAGTTGAGAGGTATATTGCTACCTTTAAATATTAAGCTATTCCTGTAAGGTGCTTTTTTAAGGCACAACATAATTTTTTTTTCTTTCTCATTTTAGTACAACTAATAAAAGTAAGATACTAGAGAGACATCATTACTTGGAGGAGTAAGATCTCCTACTCTCAACCAAAGAGAACCAAGCCTGAACTGCTGCTGTACCTGATATCAGCAAGTCATCATTTATTTAGTTATTTTTAACCACGTGGGGTGAAAAGCAGTGACCTGCTTTTCAGGTGAGACTGATAAACATGTGAACTCTGCATGTGTATATTGTTTCTGGCAAAAATAAATAGCTGGCAGTAACCGAACTCTCTCTTCATTGAAAGAATGCTATAGGGCTGGATATAGCCCCTGCAATAGTGCAATAAAATGAGATGAGCTTAACACTACCAGATGGTACCCTGTACAGTGCCTGAAATAAAATGGAGAATTAGGGTGCCCTAAGGTGTGCACAGGAAAGGCATTTACATGAAATAAATGGGCCTCAGACCTAGATGATGCTCAAGCATGCTACACAGGAGACAGATAGTACATCTGGTGAACAGATTTTATCACACACTGGAAAGCTATAAAGCATGCTGTTGAATTTCAGATCTGGGCTTCACAATGACATTTTACCTGTGTTGGTATTCAGTGCTGTTTATTTTTAAAGGTGCTGTAATCTCAATGATGTGTTTTAAAAGCCTTCTTAACATTGTTTTCTGATGTGCCCCATTTTTTTTGGACAGATTGATGTAACATGATGCTTTTTCATGGATAAAATACAAACTACTTTGGCTGTAGATGATCATGTTTTTATTTAATATATCACATTCCTGATGTGATTTTAGTAACATGGTTATACTTGTCAGCACTCACTGCTTGGGAGAAAGCCAGTATGTTTTTAAAGTTAACTCCCACTTCTCCGTTTCATTGCAAGGTCTCACTCTCTATAAACCAGCACAAATTCCTTCAGGTTTAAAGCAGATATATCAAATTAAGGGCGGAAATCTACTAGAGTGAATCAAATCAAAGCAATATTTTACTCTTATCTCTAGATGAAACTTCTCTTGGTTTTTAAAAATTCCTGCTGTATTTGACATTAAGATCCTTTTAAGTTTATATTTATCATAACAGGAATCAAACTGTTCAAGGTGCTAATGAGAGCTACATTCGGTCTGTGGCGCTGTGATTTTTTTAATGGGGAAGTAATTTAGAGCTTTCTTCAGACTTCACTGTTTTTGCTCTCTCTCTCTGTAATTACTCTCCTTTCACCTCTCTCATATAAAGCTATCCAGGGGAGCAAGAAATGCTACCGAACTTGCATAGAAGAAAAAATTTGTGAGACTGTAAGGTGAATATTCCTGACAGAAAGATCTATGGGCTGTGAAATAGTGTCTCTACAGAGACAGTGAAAGCTCCATTCCCTTGAGACATCTAAAATTAGAAGAAACAAAGCACTATTACACACTAAGGATATAATCCTGTTCTAGCCCCTGTGAACAGACTAAATATTTCTAATGTTTGGAACTCTGTATAGTGTTACTGCTCATAACGCAAAACTACAATTTAATAATGTTAAGGGTTTGACTTGAGGCTTACTTATGCAAGAAAATGTACTCATATTACCAGAGTGGTATAATTATATCATCATAGTTCTATCAGTATGATCAGTATATCTCAGTGCTACCTGTCTAATAAGTGCCTTCTTTGAGTTATTGTACACCAATTCTAGAAATTCTGAAAGCCACAGAAGTACAATAACATGAGCAAATTTTCCACACTAAGCTCACATTCCCATCTGCTGGGAAGGTGGGAATCTCTTAATTATTCAGTTCTAGTCGAAGAAAAAATGCACAAATAAAGGCATAATGTACCAAACTCACACTGAAGTTTACTGTCAGCTCTATGTGCCACAGAAGATGGATACTGATAGCAAAAGGAAAGTGTCACTTAAAATTCACAACAGCAGCCTCACTTGCAAAGTGCAAGCAAAACTACCTTGTGTTCAAAGCAAGGACAAAATCACTCTATTTTTTACTTATGTCTGAACAGTCTTAAAACAGGGCTGCTTCTAAACTGCTCTTCAACTATTTGAAATTTTTTTGCTATTATTATTGTAAGTTTGTATCAAAAGACAGAAAGAGATGGAAAAGGTTTATGAGATTTTGTCTGAAGTAAATGAGTTACTTTACTGGAGTCCTTTCTCTGAGAGTATGTCTACTGCATAAAATTATGCAAAACTTCTGGTCCATAATTTGAAGCCATACACAACAGCATTTTGAGAAGACCACTTGGGAGTTTTATTAGTTCTAGGGAATTTACCACAGCCACTAACAAGATGAAGGAGGATCTTGGAATACTTTCATAATTCAGCTAAAATTGTGGTGCCAACTTTGAGTTTTGGGTATCAGAGTAAGCAAATTTTGAAGATTAACAAAGGGTTATAAAATATATACAATGACAAGTCATGAGATAGAGGGGTGCCATGGGCACCACTCTGTGTACAGCTAGCACTGCCAAATAGTGCCTTTCAACCAGCAGTTATTCAAGAGCTCTGCATTTCATCAAGTGACAGTCCTAAATGGATCTGAAACAGGTGACAGAATAGGAACTGTTCTTTAACTTTAAGCAAGAAAGGAAGTGATGAAGAAAATAAATGCAGGGAAGGGGAAGATAAAAAGAAAGGAAGGAAAAGATCCTTAGATTGTACAACTACCCACCTGGTCAGCTGCATAGCTTTGCAAATCCCTCCTCTCAAACACATACAGCCCCTACCCAGAGAGGAGCCTCATATGCCAGAGTTCCTGTTGTGTAGCTTCAGTCTACAAAACTTCTTTCCTCTCCTCAGCATTGGTACAGCCACAGAAATCATGGAGGAACAAGAGTAAGCTCTCCCAGAAAGAGAGCATGGGTGTAGATGGCTCCTTCATAACGAGCTGCCTCTAATACTGGCTCTGGGCTGATTTGACTGAGGACTCCAACCAAAGACAGAGGGAAAACCCTCCTGTAGTGTAAATTATGTGAGCTTCAATACACACAGTGGTACTCTGCCAGCTTACAACTATTAAAGATCTTGTCCTCAGGGCAAGCCTCCCAGCTCACTGAAGGCTAAGGATGGGATTCAGGTGGATACAGGATCCTGTTGCCATTGCAAGCATCCAGGTTCAAAGTTTAGATCCTCTGCTGCCCGCATCCTCCCACAGCATCCTAGACATCAATCTCAGGGCACCTGAGCTTTGAGGCTTTCCTGTGCCTAAAGTTAGGCACTACATGTTCACGTTGATCAGACTCAACCATTCCTGTGCCAAAGCCCCACAGTGTCTCCAGCACCAGGACTACCCCAGGCTCCTGCAGCTTCATCCAGCATCCAGGGAACATCATGATGCATGCAGCTGAGGCTGTACAAGCAGGAGGAACAGGTGATGGCAATAGCTGTCACACCCATCCTGAGACTGGCACACACATCCAGCCTTTGCGTTGGGGATTTTCATTTTCTCAGGTGCTTAGGTAACACAAACTGCTCAGCATTTGAGGGCTGAGCTGTGCTGCCAAGACAAGTCTGAGCCTGTTATGTTTTTCCTGCTTCTTGAACAGTGAACTGCAGTCAGCTGTGCATGCAGTGCCAAATTGAGCCTGGGATGATGACTCTCTGGGTCACTTTACATTTTGTGTGGGCCTGTGAGATCCAACTGATTAGTGGCAGTTGATGACAGTGAACACAAAAGGAAATAATGATAAGTGCAATTAATTCCTGTAGAAATTAATGCAACTATTCAAAGAATTTTTTCAGTCATTTTTCATTCACACCTTCTTGCCTGGTACAGCTCTGCTGTGAGTGTAATTTTTAAATTTATGTGATTCATTTTTATATGATTTAAATATAGTGTAGTTCACTCAGCAAAAACATTATTCTGTAAATGTTCTTTGCCAAAAGACTAAGCACTAAAATGAGTTTATTGCTAAATAAACATCCCAAGTTGGCTTAAGCACAATATTAACAAACTTGCAAAACTATTTTTTTGGGTGGGTATTAGTCATGATGGAATAATGCAAATAAATGAAATACCAATCCAAAGAATTTCTATGCATTCATGGGAGCACCAATTAGTGTTACAAAGAATGGGCCAACTTTTAGTAAGATTACAGTAAATAAGAATCACTTCACTGTGGTACTGATGTTTAAAATATATCCTTTAGGAACTTCATGTCTATAAGTTTTGAATCCACAACATGAAATATAATAGAAATATCTAGAAGGAAAGCAGAGGTAAATGGGCATTGGATTGCCTTGTCGCTGAATAGAAGTGGGAACTGAACATACTCTTCTTTATTTGGCCTCACAGAGCATTAAAGGAGAGCACTTTTCTGAAAATATGTTTACATATTTCTTACAAATCATGATTAACCTATAGAAATGCAATGTGACAATATGGCAAAAGGAAATAAATGTGTATTGCTTACTTTCTGCATGATTAATGCTTCTTTCCATCAGACACATACATTTCATTTTATTAAAGATCACATTTCTGATTGCAAGAACTTGATCATAAATAAAGCATGCAAGTGGAAGTTGGAAATCTTTTAATATTAATGACAAGAAAAATGGATTTATTGAATAGTCACCTGCAGTTCATACATACATAAGCACATAAAATGATAACCCAGCAGAGGTACCATCTCCAACTTGGGAGAAGAGATTCTGCTTTTTTGAATAGCTTAATAATAATAGCACTGCATTTAGAGAAAATTATTTCTGTCTTCTGTGTCTAAGAAGAACAGAATAACAGCCATTTATCAGCTACTTTCTCCCTTGTCACTTTAGCTAAGAACTATAAAGTTTGTCTTTACTTGTTCAAAACTCAATCCAGCACTGGTGGACTTCAATGTAATAGTTTTGAACTCTTGTATTTTTTGCCATTTTGGAAATAAAAAAAAAAAAAAAAAAGGAGTTGCTAATGAATAAGGAAAAGACTAACAGCTATTCAAATAGAGTTTTTTTTTAAAGAGCTGACAGATGAGAAATACAGTGTATTATTGAAAACATAATAGGTCTGGAAAAAAAATAAAGGACCTAGCCATGACTATGATTTATCAAATGAATTATTTTTAAATAAATAATAGCACTTCAAAACATAAGTTGGATTTCTGCTCCCTACTTCTGTTCACACAAACTCCATAGAAGTTTAAAGACAAATCCACTGACTTTGAAAAGGTGCCCTCCAGACAAGGTTTCAGTGTTACAGCAGTCACACATGCAGCTATAAAAGGACAGGAGCTACCACAGAAAGCAGACAATAATTTTTGTGCTCAAACAACAATAATTAAATGGGAGATGATACATGCCTCATAACAATAGGAAATTACCTGAACAGCTCCTTGAAAACCTATTAAACTAATCTCTTACTTCCAAGACTTAAAAAGAAATTAATATAACCTTAATAAATGACATCTAATTAAAACTTTCAAAGGCCAATCATGTAACAATCATGTGAGGTAGTCATATGAACCCACAGAAAATAATTATCATCTAAATATTCTTAATTCCGATTAGGGAGATCAAGATCTCTGTGTTTCTGAGTGGGCGCTTGCTTATTGCAGACTACACTTCACAAGTTTACATCCCTGTTTAAAAACACTATCTCAAAGAATTAAAGTTGACAGATAGAATTAAAGTTGACAGAACTTATCACAGTTCCATCCAAAAGGAATATATTTCCCTAGGTTTAATTATGCAGATACATATCTTAAGCCAAGCCCACCCCCAAGCCCTTGTTTCTAGCAGTCTCCTTCTCTGGCTGGTGTTGACAGGACTGGATCCAGCAGCATTCTGCATGTTAGCAGCAGCATCCTGCATGTTAGCAGCCACCTCCACTGCCTGCTTCCGCTCAGTTCCCGTGCCAAGCACCATAACCAGGAGGCAAAAGAAGATATTTGCACATGTGCCTGCTTTCATAGGTGTGTTCCCACACACATGCATGACCAGATAATACAGACAGAGGGAAATAACTAATCTCTTATTTTATGCTGTGCCAGGAATTGGGGAACAGGTGCACTGAGGTGAGCTGACTGTATCTTACTGTACCTCTAGTGAATTAATCACTGCTCTCTCCATTTTCTTGTATTTTTAAACTAAGTTTCTGGTGCCAAATCTTCTTTTCTGCTTTAGATTGCTATACAGATATAGTCTCTAACGATTTTAATGACAATTATGGAATAAAGAACTCCCTGCTCACAACCCTCATTCCTGCCCCATCCTCTCCCTTGTGCTGACACAATTGTTTCTAGGGACACCCAGGAGCTGGCTCAAGAAACTGATTGAAAGCACTAAAAAAGTAGATAAAAACTAGGAATAGCTTAATCTGAATGTGCCCCCTACCTATTTTTCATATCTTTAAAAAGATTTGCATCAAAACAACTGCAGAGGCAGGTGTGGGTCAGGAAAAATCAGCTGAGGACAGAAACCCTCTGAACATCATTGCTGAAATAGAAGAATATGAAACTGCACAGTTAAACTGTACGAGGTATTTATTTGGCCAGTTAAAGTAGTAACACAGAGCTTGGGAGGTAAGGTTAAAGTCCTGTTTGCCATTAACTACAAAGCAATTCAGAGAGAGTTCAAGTCAATCTTCAAGTGTGCCAGTGGTGTTTGAAATGTATTCATTAAACAAAGCAACTGAAGGAACTGTAAATACATTTCAAGTAATTACTAATTTTAATGCTATTTTCTTTCAGAATTTTTCATGCTTATGGTGAATTTATTTGGTTTAAGGGCTGCAGTAGACTGTTTTACTTCACAGCTTTATTAATTATATGTTCTCACTGTAGTGCAATAAGATTTTTTGCAGGCTTTTTTCCCCCTCCAAAACAATTATTATTGTATGATAGAATTACCCATCTGAAACTAACTCTCTTTTGTGGGAGAAAATTTGCAATAAATTGTACTTCAAGATGAGAACCATCTACCCTTTAAAGAAGAATGAAAATAGTTATATGGAAATTTGGCAGAAAACAAAGGCTCTCCTAGAAAATCCTGGACTGCTAAGAAAATCCTTTGCTGTTTTCTTGTTTCTTCCAAAATTCTTCAAGATGGTTATTAAAAAATACAGACCAAATTCTTAGACAAGTTATTTTACAGTTAATTCACAATTTACTCAAAATTCTTGGCTCCATTAGAACAGCATATTTAGGATTTTTACCAAGCACTATTCAACAATAATTATTAATTACTTGGGTCTTATTTTTCAAAACCTAAATTTACATTTGGATACATTTTGAAATACCTAATATCCTCCTAGGATACCTCATAGTAGAGGCAGAATTCATGATAGCAAAAAAGAGGTGTCTAATAGGTCTGGTAAATATTTTAATTGCTTCAGAATACAGAAAAATAATTTAATGGTATTCAGATTCAATCTGGTTGAAATTCTCTCAGTGATAAAAACAGTAGCTAAAATTATCCCACATTTAGGGATCTCCAGGGTAATTTCTGTCAGAGGGAGGACTTTATAGAATTCAAAAAATCTTGTTCCAAACAACCAGGTTTATGAAGAATTAAGGCAAAATCAGCGGAATAAGAACAAATATTCTCTTTGCACACCTTCCCCTCAATTCCCTGCTCTGCTTCTGAGCTCTTCCTTAGTGCCTGCCTGCATCTCTTCTTATTTGCTGGTTGTCCTTTGCTAACATATCCACTTGTGAAACAATTCCCTGGCATCTGGATTTATGACTGGTGTCATGGCTATGGCTGAGTTTTCACTGGGTATTGCTATTTGGCCCAAATCTCAGCTTCTCTCTCTTTTTAAATGTCTGTCAATATCCATAGGTTGGTGTTGATTGTGTTAATGACTTCCAGGTTCACAAGAGGATGGTAAAGGTTCACAAAATTGAATTTTGACTCAAAGTTCCCATTCAGCTATTTTAGGATCTCATAAAGGGTAGTGCCCTGTCTTTATTCAGACAAATAACAAATCACACTTCCCTTCTCTGTTTATTAAATCTACAAGGATCTGAGATAGGGATCCAAAGCTGTCTTAGAGTTTCATATTGTCATGTATCACAGCAGCTTCAAAGTACTCGGGTTTAGAAAGCAGTTTCTGTTCTCATCTAGGAGCAAGTGGGCAGGAAGGAGGCAAGGCATGGAGTCTGATTTTTTGCCATTGTTGCTTGGAATTGGAAAACTCATGCTACAATTTTTTCTGTAATATGGCTAAGCCTAAAGACTTCATCTAATATTACATCCCAAGTTATATTATAAATATTATTTGATTTGTTATTTTTGGAGCCTGTATGACAGCATTGGCTTTCATTCCAGATTACATCTAAAATAAGAAAGAAAAAAAGGCAGACAGATTTCCTAACAAGCCATATCTGTTTATAATCAGCTGCCAAGAAACTGTAGCTTACAGTAGCTTAGAGAAATTGAGTGGTTTTTTCTATGGCTTATGAGTCCAGACCAACAGAGAATCTTGAGAAAATGGAGATCCATATATTTTGTAAAATTCATCTCTTGAAAATAAATCTTTGGCTTGAATTTATTTAGTGTTAAATGTAACACAGAATTATTTTTCTGGGACTAAAATCCTTAAAGAGGCATTCATGTAATATGCAACCAGAAACTGTTTTCATGTCTGTAACATCCCTTCTCCATCCATACAGCTCACAATCTACCAGTTACAAGGTCTTATTTGCTCCTATCTCTTGAAGACTCCAAGAGACGGACCAAGAGAGAGTCCCAACACACATCTGGCAATCACATGCTGCTGATGCTTCTGGACTGCTATCCCAGTTGTATCCTAGTGAAATATGACAAGTGATGCAGCTCTGGACAGTTCATGAAATAGATGAAGCAAACATATAATCTGATTCAAACTGTGGGCCCCAAATTTTCAGGCTTTTCACCAAAACTGTATTTAGGTCTAGAGATCCCAAAGCATATGCCATTAAAAAAAAAAAAAAAAGCTAAGTTCTCTGCTTGCCCAGTGTACCTGAAAATGGGGCATAATAAGTCCAGAAGAACTTCCACTACTAATAAGTATTTGGATACAGTTCTAATAGGTATAATAGTGTGTGATGCAGTCATCTAATAACAGAGGCTCAGATTAAACTCTTGACTTTCCTTATAAAATATATAACTGCAAACAAGTCAGGATGGCTCCTGATCTCCTTTTCTGGGATCTTTTTTGAGCCATAAAACTACTGCCCAGGTTGTTTAATAATAACAGCCAACAGCTGTGGAACAGATATGATACAAAAGATATATTGGTCATTTTGAGCAAATTAGCCTTCTCCACAAACTTAGAGAAAAAAATCTGAAAGGCACACACTCAAATGCAAAATTACAATCCCAGAGAGCAATACAGCATTAAGTCCTCAGCTAACAAAACTGTTCTAGATGGAAGAGACCTACTTTTACTCCTCCTTTAATATCAATCATCTTGACATGTAAAAACTACATTCATTAAAAAATAGCCTTTAGACTTTTTTACCAGTTTGTCACTGTAGTCTGCTTGCTGCTCCGCTCACTGAGTTTTAAGGGTTCTGAAAGGATCAGAGGAGAGAAAGCCAAACAGACAAGATGGATTTTCACTTTGTTCTTTTTATTCCCAGTAAATATTATTTTCAGTAAAAGAATATAACATAAATAAGATGCGCCAGGCCCAGTCCCTTTGAAGTTTTTACAGTTCTTACATCCTCACAAACTCACATCCCTCACAGAATAGGGAGAACATGTCAAAAAGTGATGCTGTGGGCTGGGTACCTTAACACCACATCTATCCTTGGCTTCTAAAACATACCTATGGGGCCATAGATGGTCAAGGAGTCTGAAGCTGCTCTGAGTTATGTCTGGGACTCATTCCAGAAAAGAAACTGCATAGTGACAAGAACTGTCTCTCTCCTTCCCAGCTAGGCCAGTGATTTCTCTGTTGCAGGCTTATTCTTCCTGAGACTCACGGACAAATCCCAGGCACACAAACACATCATGCTGTAAAGGAGAGACATTGTTATCCCTTGTAGAACCATCAGGCCACAGCAGCTTGAAGACTGCAGGTAGACTGTGCCCATTGCTTTCTGGAGTGACACAGGAGGAGGCTTACTCCTAAGAACACTACTTCTGAAATGAGCACTGTGCACTTGCAAATAAGATCAGTAGAGAATAGAACTAATGAGAGAAACGTCCACATTAAGTTTAATTTTTGTCAGTGGAAATTATTGTTCCAACAGAAATTAAGAATATTCTCAGGATTACAAAAAAAGGAAGATGAAAAACAGTACTGTCAGTCCCAGCCCTCTGAACACTGAAGATGTGAGGACCAACCTTGAATTAAATTTCACTCAGTGGAGTCAGAATAAAGAGCAGAGCACTACAGGATGTTCCCATCTCTCTTTTCTCCTCAGCAGTCAAGTGTGCCTGAGCTACCAATACTGTAGCAAGAGACTATGACTATAAACCAGCTTTGGAGAGAAAATAATCTTTAAAAGGAAATTCTCCTCCATATTGTCACTCTCATTCTTTTAATAGCCAATATCCGTGTTGTATAGCCTCTTTCTAATTTCTTCAAATTTCCATTTTAAATTATTAGGAGATATCTTTCTGCTTCTTTATTGACCAGTAATTATATCACAGTATTTATTTTTCTTCTTATTTTTGTAAACTAGTTGCAGCAATGGAAATGAAGCCTGACCAATATACTTTGTTTAGCAAGCATCAAGTCCCTCATTTGGCAACATTACCGAAGTGCCTACCACAAACTCTAAAGTAGCTGGGAGTTTAATTGATTCCTAGAAGTGCAATGAAAGTAGAGTAGATAAAAAATGACATTTGTTGCTGATGCAAATGAAAATGTTACAGCAAAGCCGCTGGGGAGAATACTGTACATGTTTACATTTCCCTGTACATGCTTACATTGTTTCTTCCAAGTTTTCCAGGCAAAGCTCACCTGGTTTTGCTCAAGGCCTGGAATGCAGTGAATTGTGCATGACACCTAATATTTATTCATGCCATTGTCAAGAACATCTTTGCAGCTCCTGCCAAAGTCTGTCATTGAATGTGTTTGTTCAGCTGCATGGCAAAACATAATACACGGTCATCATTTTTACTTCGTCACCTACTCAATATTTTTCTTCTCTGATTAAATTAACTCATAAATACTGTGCTTTTTATGCCAGAAAAAATCTTACTACATCCATTCAACTAACACCCATTTGTACATTTTTATGCTCTTGAACACTTAGCTACTTCCATAATTAGTTCTGAAACAATGGAAAAGTCAAATGCTCTAATTTACTGGGGAATCCAGAAAATCTAAACAAAATTCTAAAAGATAACATATTCAGGAAAAACTTTTTGCTAAGCTGAATTTCATCATTATTCACTGTCAACTGTAGAAAGAATGGAGAAAACACAACGATAGTAAAAGATTTGGTAAAAAAATGTTTAACACCTCTCTGCATTTCCACAGGAAACAACTGACTGTATTGGAGAAGGCTGACTGCAGCACAGGTGCCAAAGAATAGTGTTAGGCTGGCAGAGTAAATCCAGAGCATGTAAGGGAACCTGGTGTGACACTGCAGCTTCCAGCACAGTGATGAGCGGTGTATCACCCTAGATGTGCTGCTACCTAGGGGGGTAAAGCAGGGATATCCTTGTGCTGCTACCGAGGGGGGTAAAGCAGGGATATCCTTGTGCTGCAAAGAGATCTCCTGCCCTGGATGGCCCAGAAACCACAGCTTGCAGACATTGGACTTTGTGTCCGGGAATCAGCGGAAAATAAGATTCCCTTGGAAGGTCTCTGCCCTCTCTCTAGGCAGGTTTAATTTAAGAGGTGTTCCTCTTAAACCCATTCTTAAACATTTTCAGTGATGAAGACCCAACATCCCTTTCAAACAATCAGTTTTGCCATCTTCAGAGTCAGAAAATGTTTCCTATGGTCTACTATGAATTTGCCAGAGCAAATCTGTTTTATCTACCACAGAGAACAAATAATTCCTGTAAAAGGCTGCTGTAAATAAAATCAAAGGCTGGTGTCATGGTCCATCAGTCTTTTTTATTCTAGAGAAAGAAATACAATACACTTCTTCAAATTTTTCATACATGTCATGTTGTTGTGACCTGGTTATTCTCCCCTGGATTCTAACTACCTTTGTGCCTTCCTAGGAGTTTGGTGCCTCAAAACCTGACATGACACACAAGCTCAAGCCTTAAACAGGACTGAGATTGTTCAAGACAATGCCATGCAGCATGGTGTCAGACAGTTGGGATACCCGAGACCTATCATTTTCCCCCTTTACTCATGCCCTGTTACTCGGTTTTAAGAGGAAATGAAATCAGTTTGACATGGCTACTTACTGATAAATTCATATTCATCAAGTGGATGAATTTCACAAATTCATATTGGCTGCTACTTATTTCCATCTTATCTTTTGGGGCTTGAAAACTCATTATTAATTGTGGAAAAAACTTTGGAAAAATAGGCATCCAGAATTCTTTTTCTCTTACTCTTCCTTTCTGAAAGAACTGGGGTCACATTTGACTTTAAACTTCTAAAAATTTTTCTCATCAATCTTTCCTGCATTCTCCAAACAAATTTCAGGTGGCCAAGATGAGATTGATTCTGGGATAATTAAGAAGCATGTCAAGAAAATGAGAAAAGTGTTTCATGCCCTTATGTTGTCCTGGGCAAAGACTTTACCCTTTTTAGCTGGTATCAGTTACACTCGTCAGCTGCTACAGTTGATCCATTTAGTCAAGTCTGATCCAATAAAAAGCAGGAAATATTTCAGCTGTCACAGCATCATATATCCTTTTCTCTTGAGCTTGCTCCCTCATTGTCTAAGTTCAGGAGACTTTATCTTCCTGAAGACTATAATTTCACTTTTCCTGCTTTGCCTATTCCCTATCCTATACCTGTGAGTTCTGTCCCAGTCCCACCACCCAAGCACTGCTGCTCTCAGTGCTCCACAGTGGAACAGTGCCACATCTTATGCACATTCCTCAGACCTTGGCTTCTTACTGCTCACACAAAGGAAAGTATTGACCGTTTGCTCAGGCCCTTCCAGCGTCCAAGAAAACCAGAAACTACTTGACTGAGTGAAACAGGAGCTTAGTGAACCCAAAATTATCTGCCTGACAATGCCTCCCTGAGACACTACACTTTTCAGGATTTTAGAGACAAGGCTCAGTCACAGTGTGACCCTCCAACCACAGTGTATGGCACGTATGGAGGCAGCCTGGAAATGTGAGCAAAACAAAGGAAGTAATGTGGAATGGGCCCACAGCCAGCAAATTGAAAAAGGTGAGTTGTGACTTACCTAGTCCTGGCTGAGAGCTCTCATTAAGTCATAGGATTGAAAAGATATCTGACCAGAATAATGTACCTGATGAAGGCAAAATCTAAAATAAATCTGGCTCTGAATTAAAAGTCCAAGTATAAGGACTCTGCAGCTAAGCTGAATTACAATTAAAACAAGCCTGATCTTCACCGAGTTTTAAATGGAGTCCCTACACTTTCATTACTCAATACAACAGTGCTAAGGAAGGTGAATTCCCTGTTGTATTTGCTGTCCTCACTTCAAATAAGGCACAGATATTGTCAGATCTTAGAGGATGTCTGGGACCTGTTCAGCAAATCCAATAGATCCTTTACTGATATAGAAAGTAAGCATTTGAGAAAGTAAAAAAAAAAAAAAATTGGAAAACCATCCCTACAAAAACCCCATAAACCTCAACTCTTCTGGAAGACCGATTCACCTTCAGTTCTTCCCTTTTAACTAGCATAACCAAGAACTTGCTGATCAATGCCTTTACCAAGAGTTTGATAGTTAAAGCACATAGATTTCAGGCCTTGGAAGATTCTGCTACTTGATTATCAAAATTATCCTTTGCTTGAACTTCCAGATTTAATGCTTTGTGGGACACTCTAGATGTCTTCTTTATCACCATGCACACATTTGGAGCTCAATTGTGGATATCTGAGCACACAATATCCTTGCTTGCTTTACCTGATTCTCCTTTCTGAAGGATCTATATACTTTATATCAATATTTCAGCCATACAAATTCTGCCACTAAGTCTCCGTTATTCCAGTTCAGCTGTAGTCATAATCAAATATTACAATTTCCAGTTTCCCTTGTTTATTCTTTATCTTTGACAGTGTGATTATTAATAATACTCATGAACTGTTTAGTTTATTTTTCTTTTGGCTTTTTTAGGAACTATTAAATGTACCTATCTACTACATGTAGTTTTTTACCCTCACGCAAGTTGGTGGTAATTATTTTAGTGTATGGAGTTCTGCCAGATCTCTCCTTAACTCTTAGATTAAAACCACTCTTTCCAGGCTAGCAAATGTTCAAAGGGTTTTTTTTCTTCTTTTACTGTGGGCTCAATATTTGCCCAGCAACTTACAGAATCTCACTAACAGTCAAGAAAACTAACATCCTTTCTAGTTATAAGGAAGCATAGCTGCATGTTCATCTTCAGGCTCTGGCTGGACTGTCAAATGTGAGGATTTACAGGAGTTCCACCTGAGTTTCTGGTCCCCATATCTCTGTCCCTGTTCCACAGATATTTTTATCTACCCAGCATCACTTCCAGCAGTATCTCTGTGACAAGAGAGGAGGATGCAACAGAAGAGATCAATGATGATGAGTTGCAGAAATAGTGATATTTTGACCCAGATTTCCAGGAAGCAGCATGTCTTTTGGGGTATTCAGGAGATGTTACCACTATCTTGAAGATGATGGGACATCCTTGCCACTATTTTCCCTTTTTGGCAAAGTGTCCATGAACCTCCCAACTTTTGAGGGTTTCAGCTTTTCCCCCATGATCACTGAGAGTGTCTTGTTGTGGACAGAGCAAGCTCGTTCTCAGCGTTAGCAGGTGGCTGCCATGGGGTCTGACACTTTGCTTACAAAATGCGAAAGATTAGACATTCCCTCCTTCAGTACCGGCCACCTAATCTAGTTTACATTATCTATTTGTCTACTTTCTTCAGTGCTGATTGTACGTATCCTGTTTTATGATAACAGATGCACCTCTGCCTGACCACTTGCAGCTCTCTTCTCTGCTTCATAAGAGATTTTAGCAGCAACCACAATCCAAACCAGATGTCCCCTCCTACCCAGCCTTCTTTGGAAGAGAATGTAGGTCACACTCCCTACAAATATAATGCAGGACCAGAGCCAAGGCATAGAGGATCAGGTCCCCATCTGGGCACGACATTCAGTTTCCTAATTGATTGCACAAACCAGGATGTTCTATGTATAAAAAATGACTTTATTTGCTACACTTCACTAAAGCATAGTAGAAAAGCTGCAGTTTCATGGCAAGAGAGAAAAGGTGAAGGAAGAGTAAGACAGAGGCAGCTTTTGACCATATATGTGCCTCTGGGGGATGCTTCAAGAGCCCAAGTAACTAAGTTCAGGTGCACCCTGAGGAGTTAACTGGCTGCCCCAAAGTCAACAGCAAAGTGAAAACCCATGTTTCCAGGCAATGGAAACACTCCCTCCACTCTCAGCAAAACCTCATGCCAGTCAGAAGCTTTTTCCACAGTTATTGAACAGGAGGAATGTTACCTCACCTAGATTTTTTTAAACTGCCCCTTAGACCTCTGTAGCTGGAGTACAGGAACCACAGGCCAGGCAAGACTATGCCACTTTTTCCTGCAAAGGCTAACCTTCTCTTTGTCAAAGATGGAATAGTGGGGTTTTTTCAGTCATATGACCAGAACATGGCTATCACCTGGCCAAAATGCTGTCTGGCCGTGTACCTACCACCTGAGCAGCACTCCTGCCATGTGGCAGCCATGCTTTCAGTCACCAGCCATGTGAAAACTGGAGGTGACTGTTCAGATACCAGAGATAGGGAGGAAAACTAATGGGAGAAGAGCAGGTCCTCAGTCATTATCTCTTTGAAGTTTTATTACAGCAGAGCTTCCTTCTGAATATTTGAGGGGCTGCAACAGGAGTGCTGCAGTTCAGCCTCTGTCAGACTCCCTCTGATGAACATTAACATGCAGGCTTGGGAAAAACAAACCTCTCCTCTCCAGAACATACTAGATCTGCTACTAAACTGCCTGAGTCTCGCCTCTGCTAAGTGTTGGACACACAACACTGGGGAAGGAAGCCTTTTGTTACAGCTTTTACAGCTATTATTTGCTTTAGGTTTTGTTTTGTTTTCAAAGAAAGGAAAATAAAATGAATTTAACAAGTAGGTTTCAGATCTTTTACAAGATAAATCAATAGGTTTTGTGCAGTGACTCTCATGTTTTTACATTTTAGTACCCATTTAAATTACCCTGTTAGTTCACAGTGTTGGAAAATCTGGTGAATGCATATGGAATCCTTAACTTGTCTTTACAACTATTTGAAGCATTCAGGAATCTATCAACCAGAAAAGAGAACAGCATATTGCAACTACCATATGGGCATTAAATGTGATCTAGGCAAAGGAAAAGAGAACTAACCATTTTTTACATACTGGTGGACTGCATTTTATTCTTTTAGAATATGAATTGTTCCTAACCATGTTTTGTTTGAAAACTCATCACAAGGCAAGGAAACATCCAGGTTACTAAAAAACCTCTGCAGTTTTACAGTCTTCTCCAATGATTACCTAATGCATTTGTCTCATCTGCTTTCCTTGTTGTGTGAAAACACACTGAGGAAATGTGTAAATGTAGCGAATTGTTCCCAACTCTTTTATTCACCTTTCAGCATGCTAGTTCCTTCCCTTGGCATTGATATCATTATGCATTTGTCAAAGACAGACTGTCACTTTAGAGCTTCTATTATGTGCAAGATTTGGCAGCACATTTTACCTTTGGGATTTGCTTATATCCTTTGCATGTTATTGTACTGCTTTGGCATTCAGCAAATTCAGTACACCCACTTCTTTGATGTTCATTCCAGCCCCTAAATGTGGAAACAATGACTGAAATTTTGGATCAAAGCATCCCAGAGATGGCAAGCAACATAATTTTGTGATAATGTACAAGAACAGAAAGAAATCCCATAGCTAGAGTCTAAGCCTGTAATTGTTCTACAATTTATGAACTCTAACGTTCAAGAAAAGGAAAAAGAAGGGGAATAAAGAACAGAGGTTCAGCTGAATTCACAATAGGCAATTTCTCAATATAATTAAAACATTTTATAAATATCAAATGAAAATTCTCAAAGAAGCATAAGTATTCCTATGTTAAGAACAGAATTGAATGAGGAATGACAATGTCTGACTCATATCTGTTCTAGAATTGAGGAACAGAACAACCTTCCTATTTTTTTCTGTTTCCTAAAAAACAGTAGCAAGCATAAATACAGTAGTCAATTGAGTTAAATGCAAAATTTAATCTGTGATTTAAAATAAAAGCACAAATAATATTTAAAAGAGCAGACTATTTTCAAAACCAGCAGTCCCACTGATATTTGTGGTGAAAGTTAAAATGGCTTGGTCTAGTTCATTTTATATTAGGTCGCACTGACAATGAGTCAACCTAAATTCAGCTTTTTCACTATTCATGTGGGCAGATAAAGGTGTGCAGAACAGCTAAAATATTTGGCTTTACTGGTGTTTCATTTCAAGTAAACCCAAATTAAGTTAGATTAAAATAAAAATATGATTTTTTTTTTTTTTTTTTTTTTTTTTTTTTTTTTTTTTTTTTTTTTGTGGCGAGGGCATACGCTAGCGCTGCCGGGGCAGGGCTGTGCCGCGGGGCCGCAGCAGCGGTGGCACGGCGGTGACCCCCGCCCGCAGGTGCCGCGGCGGCCCGGCCCGGCGTCCCGCGGTGTACAGCGCTGGCGGCAGCCGTGTACAACAGCGCCATCCAGCGGCACGGGCCCCGCTCACAGCCCCGCCTGAAATAAAGCACGATCGCTCTTCTTCCCGGGAAAGGTAGCAGGCTGCCCTCGGGTTAAAAGGCAGCTACAGCGTCAGAGCAACGCATCTTGAGTTGCTGTAGAATCTGCTCAAAGCATCCTTGTCTGCGTTTGGGGCCGTGCCCGCGTGGGGGACAGCGCTGAGCTCCAGGCTGAGAGCCCTCTGAGTATGCAGGACTGCACAGAGCTGGCACTGCATCACACCTTACCTGGAGTGTGTATCCCCCTCTGAAGCAAAACTCTGACGAATCTTAGCATCAATAGCCACTTAGGGCTTCTGGTTTAGTCCTGCCCCTCCTGCTTTATGACACTTTCTTTTATGTTATACCAACAGCTGTACTTTGTACTAAGGCAACCCTCGATTGCTGCACTTAAAACTCTAATGTTCACATGCAAATAAAGATCTCCCCCCGACGAACATATACATATACATCCTGCATAAAGCTACACAGAATAAAGGATTGTCACAGTAATTCATTCATTCATTCACAAGAACATTAAATACCCTCATTACTTCAAAAATATTATATGAAGACACAAAACAGAATTGGTGCATTTGCTAATTCCCAGTCTTCCACTTTCCTTGTTTTGGCACAACCTGCCAAAGATCTTTAACTATTTAATTCCCATGCAATAACTGCTAAGAGATGTGCTTATTATTTTAATTACTTTAAGGATAGATAGACAAAACCACAGAAAGTTTAAATGACCTGCTGATGATTATGTCACGAAGCACTGACACAATCAAGGAACAGATCATGCAGACCAGATCTTTAGTTCCCAATCCATGCCACTAGCACATAGTAGGGAGTGTGGTGGTCTTATTTTATTTTAAGCAAGAAAATACAAGCCTGCTATTTTAAACGTAAGAAAAGCCACAGAGTGTCTTTCAGGAAAAAAAAGCTACACATGGTTAGAGTTTCAAGATTGAAGGCAACATCTGCTCAGGGAAACAATCACATCAAACTTTTGCCTAAAGTGTCTATCAAGGAAACGAAACCAATTCCTGTTTTACAGGACCAGTCCTCCACAGGGCTTGAGCTAATGACAAGCAGAATGGACTTGCTTGTTCATGCCCTGGCCCAGCAGGTCTTGTTGCAGGAGTTAGGATTGTGAGCAGCCTAACTTTGGAAATACATAAGGATGTACTTACAACTTACTTAAAGTTGTAACTGTGCTCAACCACAGTCTTGAAAAAAGGCTTAATGATAAATGAACATGAATATTTTAGTACCTTCTCTAGAGACAACAGGGTATTTCAGAGCCCAGAAGCCAGCAACATATGCTTTGGCAGACAATCTCTTCTCACATCACATGCAGCCTCTCCATCCCCTACAGTGCAGGGGATGGCCCATCTCAGCATCCATGGAAGAACACTTAGGTACATTCCACATTCCTCACCTCAACCTCTGCTCTCCATTCTTAGCTTCATGGTGCCCATGTGCCATCCCTAGCTGGCCTCCAGGTGCCCAGGGGTTCCCCTCTGCAGGGCTGACCCACACCTTGCCCCAGCACTGTGGCATCCCGCCAGCCTGAGGAGCACGAGACTGGCACCGGCACCCCACACTGGGCTCCTCACCCGGCCCAAAGCCCAGACACGTTTTGGTGACTTTGGGCGGGATTTGCAGTACAGTAGGGAGATCACCCATGGTGGCCAGTGTATGTTTGCTTATAACCTTCAGATAACTGTGTACTTTAATCTATTGCCTAATCTAGCATTACATTTCTTGAGGACGCTTTATACTTACAGGCAATGGTTTGATGAGATCATGCACAATAAACCTGTCTGACCAAATCCAGATTTTAGAACACAGCAAGAAAATTTCTTTTGGTCAATTGGTCATTTTTTGTATCTCAGAATTTATCAAACTGTCCATAATAAAAAAATTCTATAAAGTGGTAGCAGGTTTTTTGATTTATTGACAGTGGCTGGTTTGAGTTTTCACAAAAATATTTAGCTATAGGACAGTGTATTAGGCGTATTCTTAAAGGTAAATAACGGCAGCCAATAAAAGTTCAGCCTATAAAGGGTCCCATCTTCTAGGAGTTTTCTGCAACGAGAATTACTACCAGCATAATCATGGCTCCCTGCACACTAATATTTCCTCTGATACAGTATGATCAATGTTGTGGAAAAACATTTATTATATTTCTTCTAGCTACTTAAAGGCATTACTGAATTATGAGCATCGCAAAACGAATCCACTGTGCATTTTTTCTTTATGTGACGTTTTTACAATCTTCATTTTCTGCTTTGCAGCCACTGAGCTATAGTGATCACAGTATGCACCCTCTTACAACTGACACTGGGGCCAGGAACTCCTTTCTGCTTTATTACATTTGAAATGCACTTCATATGACAACATTCATTCTCATTCTGCATTGGACCCTTATTTAAACAGAGAAGCCATTTTTACTGGACCTGTACTTAAAGGGAGACATTATAAAAAATTAAAATGAGGGAAGAGGGTTGAAGCAGCTGTTTCAAATATGCTTAGTTAACAGAGGTGACAAAGTTTTGACTCAAAAGGGATAAAAATGGACAAGGAGGAATCTATGCCTCCTTTAAGGTGCTCTTAAAATGCTAATAATTGCAAAGATTACATAATTTTGAAACACAGTGCATCACTGAGGATACTTTAACTTCACCAGAACAAGAAATAAATGAGTAAGGAAGGAATAAATAAAAGCTGAGTCAGGAGTAAGATTCAGCTGCATAAGATAAAAACTTGCAGTCCATCTAATGGCTAGCACTCACTGCAGTTGCAGGCTCATTAAAACTTGTGGTAGGAAGTCACTTAAAATAATATTGAAAGAATAGCAGGTTCATTGAAATTATATTTTCCTTTGGTAAAAGAAAATAGAATCTATCTCTTCAGAAAATATGCCTAATAATTCATATTAAATGTATTATTCTCTATAGGGATGAAAGAATTACTCTCTTCCTGCCTTCGATTCAGTGATTCATCCATATCAAAGTATAAATAGAAAGAGAGAGTGAGGCAAGACAGAAATGTATAAGTTTGAGCACTTGAACTTGTGATTTATGGCCTAGAGCTACAGCCAACTTTATTACAAAAATGAGTTCACCTATTATAACCTTACCCCAGGCTCTCTGGAGATGGGAGGAGGTTGAGCAGCATTAGAGTATCAGGAGGTGCTTACAAACAGCTCCAGTCTCATTCTCACTTCCCTTTCCTCTCTTGCCCTTAATGCACACGTATCATCTGCTGCCTCCTTTCCTGCTCCTTGATGTAGGCACACCATGGTACTTCTCACTGTCTTCCTGTGGGAATTGGCCATGGCCTCACTTGTCATGAGCTCTGACTGAAAGGTTCCTCTCATACTTTTCTCTCCTCTTCTTTGAAGGACAGTGCAATTCTGTGAGCAACCCCTTTGATAACCCTTGAAATTTGCTGATGTTGGTTTTCTGCACATTCCAGCTGGTGATGAACAACTGACTACCATCATTGAAGCACTGCACAACACAGCAAGTAGGCTTTGATTCTGTGAAGCTATTGCTCAAATTCCAGCAACTTTTTAAAGAAATATAGATCTGTGCATGTTTCATGGAGGGTGTGTGTCCATTTGCATGACTCCAGATCTCTGTCTTTAAACTGCCTAGTGGTAATCCTACTTAAGACAAGCTAGTACTCTCTAACTGGCATTTGTGGAGCAATTAATTTTGTTTCACAAATGCAGGCAAATGGTAGAGCCCACAACAGGTGGTTAGCAAGGGCAGTTGCACCCCTAGCTAAGGCCTACCACACAGGAAACCTGATGTCATCAACAGAGATAGCATTTCTTCTAGGGCACAGAGATGCTGCAAGCATTCCTCTATAGAGCTTTGCTGCCAGTCATGGCAAAACCTCCTGTGGCATGAATGGAAGTGACATAGAGAGCCCTGAAAATTATGAAGGAGCTGTGTGTGTAGTGTGAGGTGAGCAAACGTGACAGCTACAGGGCATGGCCTCTTCAGGGGCCTAAGGTGGTTTCTGTCCAAAACAGTAGCTATTTTGATGGTATACAAGAGATACAAGACTGGCTGTCAGCCCAGTTTTAAAGCACAAATAAGCCATGATCTCATTTGCATACAGTCTTCACAGGCGACAGCAGCATGTATGAGTGACTGCTATATTTAGGAAGGACAAGATGGGCATTATTAATAGCTTAATTGACATTAATGCAATTTCCCCTATTCTTATTACAGTTAGTAGAATTATACAGAAAGCACTGACTGAGGCCTCATTTTCCCTAGAGCTACCCAAGGATACGACATTTTCCACCACACCAAATCTAGTCTTTGACATTAGATACTTAGCTACAGAGTCATTCCAGTAAATCATTATAAATGCATTATAATAAAGATGTTATGAGCTATTGGATATTAACCCCCAGCCCCTGAAGAGAGATAAATACACTGGTTGCAAGATTTCTGCTTTTGTTTTGCAATGAAAAAGAGTTTTGCTTACAACTAAAGAACTATAAAACGTTATACTGATAATTAAAAAAAAAACAGACTTCAGCTTTTCTGGTCAGATTAAAGGTAAACACATCCTCAACATAATATAAAATATATTCATATGATATGAAGAACCAAATCTCAGTCCATCACAATCAAGCTTTTAATTTACAGATGTCTTTGTACACTGTTTGGAGACATAGCTCTTGTATTTGCATATGCAAATATCTCTCTTTAAACATCTTACATCTGTACCTTATCTCCAGGAATTTGGCTTCCTTTAAAAATTTTGTTTGTTACTCTTGGTCTCTCTCCAATATGGAAATGAGAGGCTCAGGACTTCCAAATATTAAACTTTTTACAGGAGTCATGAATCAAATTTCCAGCACAAAAGGAAACCGAGAAATAGAAGCATTATGACCATGCATTAATTATACAGAAGTAGTACATAGGAACATTTAGGCACCATGCTAGGCACTGCATGACATAACAAAGCAATGGTGCATTGCTTTCTCCACGAAGAAATTGTATTGCAACACAAGCAAGGTAAACACAAAACACTAATGAGTATGTGGCAGTCATGACGAAAACAAAGAAAATCATTATCACATAAGAACATGTAAAAACCCAAACTGGAATCACAAAATTCATTTTGAAACCAAATATGAAGTTCTTCCAACAAAACACATTGAAGAGAATATCCATATTGCTTCACAGTTTCCTGGGTTTAGTTTTTTCTAATTCATTAAACACAGTTGGCTGTGATTTTGTTTGATTAAGTCTGAAGTTCATTGTAATAAGTATTATATTACGTAATTATCATTATATATACACACGAGTTTCTATGTCTTTATTAGCTGCTGTACATGTTGGTATGTACATGTGTAGAGGAAGGCTTGCTTGTGTTCCCTTCTCTTATTACTTCCTGACAGAATGCTGTAGGCACATAGATTATAAACTTTTAAAAAGTCATAAATCATTGTGGTGCACTCCATTTTTAGTGAGTCTTTCTTGGAGGTGACTGAGAATAAATTCAGCTTGAACTGGTCCCAGAAAGAGATCTGTCTCCAGGGTAAGCAACTGCCCAGCTGTGGTAGTTTGTCGGCTTTCAGGCCAGGGTTCATGTGCCTTATCTGTCCTGGCTGTGCTCCTGATCACAGCTCACCCTCCCAGAGAGAACAACTCCCATAATAAAGAATGAATTAAAAATGAAGCTTTAGCACCAACCAGGCACTTCTTATCTTGCAAAGTCTTAAGTCAGGTACTTCATTATGCTTCAGCTCTTCTAAAACAAATACAGATCTGGCATCTGGTGAAAACACTTCCTGGGAAGGTTTTATCTCTTTTGAAGTGAAACTCCAGACAAGGCTATAGGATATAATTTACTGTTTTAATTGAATTCTCTGTTTGCAATATGCATTGAATATTTTTTGAGGATAACATTTAAGCGTTTGCAAAGTCCCTGTATTTTTTACAGAAAATATTTACTTTTGATTACCAAATCATTAATCACTGAGTCTTATCAGCTCTAGGGGTAAAATAATCAGAAGAGTAGTGAATGTCTTGCCTATTGATCTCTCCAAAGCAAAGCTGGAGGCCTACAGAGAAGATCCCATGGCCCAGTAAAAGGTGAGAGACAATTTCAGGAGAGTGAAATTTCACTGTCTGTAGAAATAAACAGATGATCCAATGCCCTTTTCCAGCCTTCAAGGCTAGCACCATTTAATTTATAATATGCACAGAAGGTTTTAGAGAACAAATTATTTAAGTCTGTGTTATTTACCTCACTGTTTCACATCATATAGCAAAGAAAAAAAGACAAGTAATGCTACTCATGTACTGTCCCAATTAGCTGAGCTCCAACACTATGAATCCCCATTCTCCTCTCAGAGTAGAGAACAGGAGCTTCTGCAGCATCTGGGAACGGCAGTTATGGTGCAGTCGGAACTCCCTACACTGACTGGTTTGTTAGGTGGATGTCAAATCTAGCTTTGGAAGATAATCTCTGGTATTAAAGGTGTAACATAGCTCAGAAGACAGATATATTTCTTGGCTCTGCTTAAGATTTCTTGTCCAATGTATCATAAATGGAATTATTTTCATCAGTAAATTGACTTAGGAGAACAGGAATTTTCAGTCTTTGCCCAGATGACCTCTTGGCTTCGCTTCACAGCCCCTTTTGGAAAAACCTGCAGCAGCTAAAGAAATCCCTACTCCAGAAATTACTGAAACAGCAACCCACCCACTCTCTGAAGAATGTGTGGAGCCCATTGAAGAGGCACAGAGGGGTGGTGTGTAAGTTTCCCAGCTGCTGAAATTCATTGCATTATATATTAATGCCTTTAAAAAAAAGTTAAAGTGTGTATACCAGGCTGTGAACAATGGCAAATGATGGCTTTGATGCACAATTCTACTTGGACTTGGCCGCAGAAGCAGAAGTTACTCCCCCCTTTGGCAGTTACTCAGTCACTGCAGCTAAAATGGTGGAAGACAATCAGCCTATAATCCAATTCTGGTTTTTAGGCTATAATCTAATACTGATTTTCAGCCAGATGTCATTGCCATATGTCTGTGCAGTGAGTGACCAATTATTCTAGATAAAAGTGAAAGCTGACAGAGGTAAAAAGAAAGAGAAGCCACAGAATGGACATATTTTAAGATTAGCTTGATGGCACCTTTACCAGAACAGAGAATGGAGGGAATAATAACCTTAAAGCTTGTTATCTCACCTGAGCATCAGCCACCAACAGTCAAAGACAAGCTTGTCCCAGGAATGACATCTAATGGATTTCTGACAACAGCTGTGTGGTAGGTAAAGTAGAGCAGACCCATAAGCCAAAGCCAACAATGAAGAGGTTTTGGATACTATCTTTAGATTTACTCAAAATTTTGTTCAAGAAGATCAAACCTTGCTGTTGTAGAAACCATTCTGACAAGTTCAGCTTTAAATACAAGCTGGAAAGGGGCTGTTTGTGATAGCAGCAGAAAAGGAACTCCTTCCTTTTCTGGAAAGAAGGAAATTCCTTTGTTGGAAGAAAAGAAAGTAACACAAAAAAATAAGGATCCTTTCCCAGCTCCTGGGATAAAGGAAAATTCCTGAGCATCACCTTAAGAAACAGGACTATTCAAGCTATCATGCTGTGAATTTCTTGATTGGAGACTGTCCTGCTCTTACTTTTATTATTAGGCTCAGTCCTGTTTGAGGCTTCTCAGACTTACTAAGAATACTAGATTACTGCACTGCTTTGCATTACTGTGCATTTTTATAGGATTTAAAACTTTATATATGGTAAGTATCACCAACATGTATTGAATCAAAAGAGCCCTTCTTAAAACAAGTTAAATGAGTAGTGCAGAGAGGAAGGAGCTGCCTCTAACCACTGTTGCTTACATCAACTCCAGTTTTATCTCTATTCCATGTTTGTTTGTTATGTCAAGGCATTGCTCACACCCAGCCCTTTATGAAATGACACCCTGATGCTGCACCAGGCTTTCCCTGCAAGCAACCTGACTTTCATACAAGCTCCCTTTCAGCTTCAAAAGTAAAAAATTTTTGTAGTTATTAATGATCCATTCTTGTGACTATCCATGGGTGAAGGGCATTTGCCTCACATCTTTAATAGCAAATAATTAATGAGGTGTTGGAAATTAACAGCAATTAACAATGCCTGGGAACAACAGCAGAAGGTGTTTGATGCTCTTTAAATGAAGTTGAGAGAATTTGTTTCTCAGGCTTGTGCCTGCAAGGAGGGAGAGCTGGAGGGGGATTTCTAATGCCATCCTCCTTCCTCTACATTGCCTTGTTTGAAGTCATTACAGGGACCTGTCAAATAGGAGAGAGAACAGGAAGGCCTGTGTCTCTGTGGGACAGTGACATCAATTCTGGCTGCCACAGGGACTTGGAACCTGAAGTTCACAGCCTTCAAGAAGAAAAACCAGAGCTTTCTAAGTCGGATCATAAGCCCAGACTTTTTGCAATAATTACATAATTTCTGAAGTAAATACAACACTTTGGTCTTTTATATGCAAGTATTCATGGTGCCATCACAGTTGCAGCATGTCTGCCTGCCTTTTGAGAGGCTAGAAACGCTCATGGAAGATGTTGTGCCATAGTTCAGGCAATACAGCAAGAATACTCTGGTAATATTAACTGCAGCCTTGTATTTGTCCTTTTGGTGTTGCCCAGGCATAGACAAGATACTTGATCTAATGGAGCACAGGCAATCAATTTCCTCTTATGTTTTATGCAAATATATCACTTTATTAAACAGGCTAAATAATCATAAAAATGTGCAAGATGGTCATAAGCACACATAGGAAAAGGACCAGGAATATTCCCCTCTAAGTGATATACTTACCATCTTCAACAGAAATGAAAAGATTAAGAAATTCAGTTATGTTTTCCCCAGCTGCCACTCAGTACAGCAAACAGGAAAATAAAAATTTCAAGATAAGCAGTCAAGTCCACACTCTAACTTCTCATTGTGATTTTCCAGAAAAATTGCTATAATTGAACTGAAGAACATAATTTTGTCTGTTTACTCTCCCTCTAAATTTGAACAGGCAGCTGTGGAAACAGCAAGGGCTGACCTTTTTCACTACTGAAGAGCAAAAGAAGTATAGAAGTTGCCCAGGAATCTCTCCAAAACACACAAAGTCTCTTCAGCCTTCTAGCTTGGAATCCTTCACTTCTAGCCTCTGAGATGTAATTTAAAGTGTTGCCCAATGCCCAAGAAAAATCCACAGCATACAGCAAGAAAACAGAGGAAAAAAATTTTCACCTGAATAAATGAAATGCAATAACATTTCAATCTCTTGGTTTAAATATGACATTGGGAGTGTCTCATTTCTAAGAGTGAAATTATACAGTAGAACTGAATGATGGTGTTAGATTACACTCTGCCTCTTGCCTTTGTCCAGGTGAAAAGAAAACACTTTGACAAATAATGTTCCCAATGTAAAATATCGATTTTCTCCTAGCATGAGCTCAGTCTATGATCCCAATTTACAAGTTATTTGTGCATCATCCCTGAATTTCCACATTTTTGGAGCACAGTGTTACTACTGGCATTTCTATACTCAGTGGGGAACTTTAGAAAGGATAAGAAGAAAGAATATCCCTTTTTGCACATGTTTAATGTTGGAGATTTAAGACACTGGCTCCAGAAGTAATTTTTTCTGTTCCCTTTCTGTTTGGTGTGATGCAAAGACTAGAGTTGATATATCCATTTTCATATGCAAATTCCATTTTCAGGAAATGTAATACTATGCACATCAACTGTTTTTCACCTTTGGTTTCACACTGTGGATCTGATGATCAGTAAAAGATAATGAATGTACATATCACTTCTCAGTGTTATACTCACAACTTTATATTTCAATCAGGCACTACCAGATTCTACAATTTATTACCTATATTACTCACATTTGTGATGGGGAAACCTCAAAGTAACATTGCAAATACTGTGGCATGATAAAAAATATGCATAGAATGCATATCCTGCAATACACGAAATGATAATTTAAAAAAAAATTAGTTTTTTTGTAGCACAAACTCGAGCAAGTGGATGTTATTCCACCTTGTTCTCCAGAGCCACATAATATGAAAAAGACAAAATAAGAAAAGAGTAACAGAATATAAAATTCAGACACCAGGTTTGCAACTGTAGGATCCTTTCCTGTAAAGAACAAGATGGGGAAAGACTGGAGAATGTTTACAGAGAAAAAGCAGATACAAGAAACTTCAGAGGCTTCCGTGTGAGGTTAAACCTCCACTTTTCAGGTCAACTGCTGTGCAGAAATTTGTCATTCAGTGCACTGTGACTAAGTAATGGGAGCTCTATTTCATTTATATCTACAAACAAGGGTCAAACACCATACACCCAAACTGATAGCAGACAGTTTCAGCTGAGCAAACCAGGTAGAGAAGGAATGCACTTCAACTGGTTTTAGCATCCCATTGGCTTTATCTGTAGTTCTAGGCATGACAGCATGCATGGTATTTATGGCTTAAAAGAATTTCCGTCTGTGAGTTTATTACCTTGTAAAAATCAGTGAGAAAAGGACTTAGATATACCAAAACCAGCTTACAACAGGGTAGATAGATTTTTATTCTCACTTTGCACACCAGAAAACCTATTAGCATGTTGTTATTTAAAAGTTTCATTACTAGAGCTCTGCTGTGCTTCAGAAGACCCAAACTGCTTCAGCTCAGCAGGTCCAGCTACTGCTTTACTCTGCCTCCAAGGTCATAAGCAGATGTCTATGGAGGAATAAGAGGGGAGGCATGCTTCCGTCTTATTTTCCAGCCTCTCTTTACTTTCAGCCTAGTGACACTCTGAGGCAGAGGTCATTCTTACACATTTACAAACCTCTCCACCCCCCTTTTTAGCCACTGTAAACTGTAAGGATCTACAAGATGCTCTGTCAACAATTTCCAAAGATCTGCTATCCATGACATAAAAGACACCCCATTCTTTGGTTTTTGTACAGCATACAAGTCTATTTTCCTACTAATCTTATCACAGTTTTCTTAGTTGTATCACACAAAACCTGAGTGTGCAGTCCTCCTTCATGCAGCATTTCCACTGACTCCAAATAGTGCAGTTTTGGGAGTTGAGTTGATTACCCTGAATATGTCACCAAATCAGCACACTTCTCTGACAGTTTTTTTCTGCAGAAGACCAAGTATATGAAGCTGTTATTGTAAACTACATTATTTGGGCTGAACAGAATCATAGCACCATTTTGGTTAAAAAAGACCCGTGAGATTACTGAGTCCCACCACTAACCTGCATGATCAGAAGGAACCAGAGCACTATAGGATTAGCATTACAACTCAACTGATAAGCTTTTATGCAAAGCTGGGTGCATTGCTAGGTTTTAAACAGAGCACAAACACTCACGTGACAGATCTAAACATATAGGAGAAAAGATTACCTAGAAGGACAAATTATATTAATTTAGACATACAAATATGGGACTTTGGAAGTAAATGCAAATATTAATATGGACCTTAATTTTATAGAATCCCTTCCTCCTTTTAGAGAATCCAAAACATTATTTCCAGAGCAACTATCCCCAACAACCTTTTCCAGAACCACTAGAGAAAATTACACTTCACCATACCATCTTAACTTAAAACCTTCTTGATGGGCAGAGCTCACATAGAGATTATTCACAGTAAGGGTTCCAGGCCTACTTGCTTAGTGAGATCATACTGGTAGCAGGGTGTTCTCTAAGTGCCAAAATTATCTATAAATCACAAGATAAGTTAAACTACTAGCAAGTTAAACTGGCAAAAGAACACAAAACAAGTTTACAAGGGGAAGAAAATATTTAAAAGAGCTTTTGCTCACTCTTCAGCACACCATGCAGTAGCACAGTTTTCCTTTTCCCCACTTCAATTGGAACTGTGTTCCAGTCAAAAGATATTCCTTCCTTTCTAGAAAATTGAACAAGTAAATGAAAAGCAAATGAACAAGTAAGTTCAAAACATGTTAATTCACTTCCTTCATTAACTAGTTAGCAAAATGCTATCCAAGTTTTGTTTATTGCCTTATCTCCCACTGAGAGCTGCATAAGATCCCTCAGTTAAACACATTCTTACACAGCAGTGCAGTCCTTCCAAGTAAAATACTCTGTAGAAAGCAGGTAAATATAACATGATATGCTGGGTATCCTACTGGAAATGGTGCAAAGCCATCTGTTAGTGAATCACCTGATGGTATTGATGATGTCATTCACAATAAAAAAGAAATGAGAGGATTGTCAACAAAGTCATAAAATGAAATTATAGTCCCCCTATGTGAAGCAGAATCTAATTGCAGGCATTCCTTGCTTGTGTGTGCCCTCCCCATTGCAGCTGTTTGCCTACCTTCTCGCGCAGATGGTTCAAATCATTTTGTCTCCTCCACAGCCTCTTCTATTCCTGCTCACCCCACATCACCCCTTTTCATGCCAGACTTTCATTTTAAGGATACTGAAACCATTGAACCTTCTTTGCACAAGGTCAACGTGCTCTCAAAGCTCACCCATGGTGCAAAAAATTAGTTTGCATGAGCCAAACTTTGGGACAGAAGTACTGCCTCACACTGAAGTCTTACACCGCCTTGATAAATGGGATAGGGTCAGGACTTGAGGACCAAAGCACCCTTATTGCAACTTTCCTTTTCTTCCTCAATCCCAGAGTGAACAGATCAGAACATTTAATCAGGGATATGCAGGACAGGAGCCCCAAATACATACACATATGTAAACATGGAGAGAGTCAATCAATGCTTCAAGTGTGATTCAACATGAATGTCAGAATATGTTCACAAGTTTAATCAGAAGGGCAAAGCAGAACTCTTCTGCTTTTTTCTACAGAGATCTTACCTGATGAAAGGTTTACAGCAAATCATCATATTTGGCATAATATTTTAACCAGCTATGGTACATCTCTGGGTTTCCTAGTAAAAACACTTTTTACTATTAGTTGAAAGATTTTAAAGGAAAAAGAAAGAACTAACAAGAATTTAATGAGAAAAAAAGGTGGGATTTTTAAAATATATGAGAAACTTAAATATTTTTCATAATTTGCAATCTACTTTATTTCCCCAAAGGCATATTTGTCAAAAAGGAAGGCAAACCACCACCTTGCACTGACTTAAGCCCTTTAGTATATCACCTTCCCAACTGTTTCATTTATTAGGAGAGTTCTGAGTAATAACTTGTTTTAGGAATGTGATTTGTATTATAAATATTGTCTGAACTCTTCCAAGAGAACTCTGTTTTACTGCCATTTTATATCAGAACTGGACAGGTTTGTAAACTGTAAAGTTACTGAACAGTACCTTCAAGCTATACTAAGAAAAGATAAAACAATCACTAGCTCAGTTGCTCTGACAGTTTTATACACAAATTTAAGTTCACAAAGGATGTAAACACAAAGTCAAAATTTCTGTTGAATGTTTTTGTTACAGGGAAAAAAAACCCCACCTAAATGATCAACCCAAAACCCAATAGTAATGTTAAGCAGACACATAAAACTAGATTAAAGGCCAAATTCTCAACGAGATTTGGTCTCCATATTGATATCCTTATAATTTATCCAATTTACACTGGAATCTAGTGAAAAACTAGGCCACAGGACTGTGATACAGTAGGGCATTTAAACAGCACGGACATTTTTACAGTCTTCTTCCTTTTGATCAGAAAGTACTGTATCATTATTAAAGATTTGAGTAAATGCTAGTATTGCATTCATATGTACACCATAATCTCAGACTTAGGTCCTTCTTACCACTATGGCTGGTTTCTTCCTGTTTTAAGTGAGAGATTGTAACAGCAAAAAATGCCATTGCTCTTAAATATATTGTGTACAAACCACAAGATTAATATTTAAACTGTCAGTCCTGATTCGTATACCAGATCAAAAAAGATTTTCACAACAATCATTAGCATTTTATTAACAGTGAACTAAACAGTGCCAGAGTCTTGCATTAGGAGCCAGTCCAAGCAAAGATAACTCTTCAAAAAGGGTTGACAGGAAGGCATCTGTGTGGTATGTCATGGGTGCTAAGCAATTCTGGATTCTCCTGAATATTCTAAGGAACAGAGGATGTTCTCAAGGTGGGAAGAATGAGGTACATATAGTCTCCATAAATGGGAGTTCTCCATTACTAAGGAACTGATTAGACAACAAAGAGAAGTGAGGCAGTATCCTTGCACCTATCAAACAGCAAATACTAATTCAAGGTCACCTACCTGCCTTCCATTATCTAGGAGCATAGCTATTTACTGCAACTGCAGTGCAGTCTTTCAAGTTACTTGCACTGCATGCTGCATAATGCAATGTTATTTGGATACTTCACAGAAAAGCAAGTGAGTAGAGGATCAGTCTACCCTGGGTAAGATAACAGGAGAATTGCATTTCCCAAAACTTTTTTTTAAAAGAGAGAAAGAGGCAAGTCAGGTATCACTCTTTAGCATAATTTAAAATACTTTCTTATCACTAATATCAATTATAAATGTTTATTCTAATTTATGAACACCTGCTTGACATCAACAGAACTGACACACCCCTCCAATTACTTTTCTTATACACTGGCATATTTATTTCACTCTGATGAGATGAAGCTTTTCTAATTTCCTGTATAACCACCCCCAGCTCTCTGTATATCTCCCATTAAATTGTGAGCAGGCTTCACACATATTTTTAGATGTTTGAAAACAGCAGGAAGAGCTTTTTGATGTTTTAGAACATGTTCAGGCCCAGCGCCTGAATATTGTTTGCTTGCTAACTCCTCAAGCTTATGTCACCCATATGAATGGAGTTCAGGCTTTTGAGAAAGTTTACCATATCATTACCATCTGCCTAAACTGCTGCAGTGAGAGGTCTTTCCCTCTAATGTCAATGCCACTTTGAAAACAAAGTTGCAGGATTCCTCCTTGGCTTGGAACATATTTAGAAGTCAATGCCTTATTTTCTATGATTAGTCTGTAACAATGTCAAGTGTGAAATTTAAATTAATGTGCACTTCACTTATTGAAATGACTTCAGCACTTTTGCTACTTTCATTGATTTCTATTTACTTTGGCAACCACAAACATGAAGAACATATTTCAAGATGTGACCAAACAGACTAATAATACGCTAGTATAGATGCACCTACTGATCAAACATTACACTTAAGTCTAAACTTATTTTGAAAAACTAACATAATAGGATAAATATATTATTTATAAAGCACTGTTCATTTCCTGCATTTCAGACAGTGTCACCTTTAAGTTATTTTCTTACCACTCTTCCCACATTAATGATTGGACTACACTAAAGCAGTAAATATGGTATCAACATTACCCCTCTATATAATCAATTTGAATTTTAACTAATATATTCATCATCCAGTAAATACCACCACAACAGCAGATAAAGCTGTAGCTAACCTTCAGAGTATTTTAGCCTCCTGGTGAAGGCCAATTTTAAGGAGGAAGATGGATTTGATTCCAAAGAGGTAAAGAAAAATCTTTCATTCCTGTCTGTCCTTCCCCACATGTCAAATGGTAATTTTTTTTAAACTGAAAATTTTGCCACTTTTGTATTTGTTGCTAGCATCTGAAAGAGTGCAAATCCGTGGAAAACGCTAAAAGGATAGTTGTTTAGAAGGGAAAAACAAGGCCAGTATTCTCTGCCCATAGTTTAGCTTGGGTTTTTTTTTTCTAACTAAAAAACTGAAATGAAAAGATAGGTGGAAAAAAGAAATCCAGGCTCCCCAAAGGCTGATCAGGACGTTGGGAATGCAGCAGACAGAGACAGCGTTGTGCTGGCTGGAGCTCTGCCCATGCTCCATAAACATAAAGTTACCTTTCTCTTCTCAAAAAACTGTTTTTATACAGCACAGCCAAATCCACAGCTATTAAGGCTAAATTCTCATGCCAAATAAAAAAAAAAAAGTAACTAGGGATGGATTCTGACGTTCAAATAAAATAAAATAATCCACAGTGCAAATCCCCACTCTGTGAAATGGATGTCATATGCAAATATAGATTTTAAAACACTCAGAAAATGGTAAAAGTATATGGAGGGCTTGAACTTCATAACTTTTGTTTTACACTCAGATTCTGCAAAACCTTAATTTCTCTAAGCAGCTGTATTTAAATGGATCCTTGCAAAATCAGTTATTCAGTCTCTCCAAACATTTGTCTACTAGTTAAGAATCTCAGACAATGACCAGCATGCCTGTGACTCTAAACCTGAAGCCACTTGCCCCTGTAGAATTACATTGCAAATTCTCTGGGCATCACTGGAAAATGAAGGGCACAGCATCACGTAGATTCTAGAAACTTCGACATGGTAATCTGTTGATGCAGGAGATTTATTAAGTCTTTCATGGATGGAAGACTGTGCTAGCAGACTGCTACTTGCTGCATTATAACTTTGAAGACAAAATGACCTCTATTCTTTCTTTTGTTTCCATTTTGCAGGAAAACCTTCTGCCCCTGGAATATCTGACCAGTAAATATAGTAGTTATGGAAACAGAAACGTCTCAAACTTCCTAATTTCTGTATCTCAGCTTCTCCTTTTTGCTTCATTCATTTCTGTTGATTTAGTAGACCAAAGCCACCATTTTTGGAAAGGACCAGATCTGAAATACTTCCTATTTAAATTCCCAAATGAGACTCCTTCCTCCAGACACTAGCGGTGATGCAAATCCCCCTGTTACTTTCTGGTAGAGTGCTGCAGGACATACCATGGTATGAAAGTGTTTAACACAGTAAGTCACTTCTTAAAGTGTCATTTTTAGGAGAAAAAAAAAGGCTATTTATTAATTCAGAAAAAAATTGTCTCTACAGCTATGA
Source organism: Zonotrichia leucophrys gambelii (assembly GCF_028769735.1). Taxonomy (NCBI): domain Eukaryota; kingdom Metazoa; phylum Chordata; class Aves; order Passeriformes; family Passerellidae; genus Zonotrichia; species Zonotrichia leucophrys. The sequence continues at coordinate 23,505,872 of NC_088177.1, read as the reverse complement.
TTGCACAGGAAAAACCATGGGTTCTTATCACAATAGATGACAGTTCTTTTCCGTGTAGAAAAGGTTTCCAAGAACAGATGACAGCGACAAAATTAGAATTTTTCTAGCAAGCATCCCATACATGCACATCTGCAAAATGTTCCTGCTTCCTTCTTTGCAACCACTACTATACATGAATGTTTCTCTTGAAATTAGAAAAGTATGTGAGTCATGGTTGCACCTTAGTCTGACTAAGCAATTACAGATGAACAGCAGAAGGCCCACAGATCCTTTTATTTACTCAAACGTCCCTGAAGTTCCAAGGAAAATGTGAAACCTTTCTTGATGTTTGAATCCAGATTGGAATTTATTTCTCAGTTTTCTCTCACTTATGAAAACATTCTGAGCCTCTACAGAAATTAGCATCTACAATGGCCTTTTTAATGTAGAGAAGAGAAGAGAAGGATAGCTCTTAACCTATCAACAGGGAGAAAAGGCTTCTACACTGAAGCCAGTCTCTAAAGCTGAGATTTGACAAGGTTATAGAAAAAGATGTGAAGACTGACAAATCTCTTTAACAAGCTGGAATCACTATTTGTGGACAATGCTACGAAACAAAAGTCAGATTCAAATCTGATTTTTAAATTAATTTCAGTTATAAAGATAAGCAAATATTAGAAAGAGTCAAAAGAACTCATTCGACTGAAAAAAGCAAGTAAAAATCAACCATGTGCTGTCAGAATCACAGTACACTTAAATGAAAAGAGCAAGTAAGACCGAATTTCCCAAATTTGCTTCACCTGTTAGGTTTGATATGGAAGCCAAGTATGCTGCCCAATAAACCATGCTGTCACCTCTACCCCTGCTGCTCTCTCCTGGGGTCAGCTTGGAGTTTTATGGCAAGATTAGGAGGAGATGATTGCATAATGAGAAGAATATCTAGGAGGGCAAGGGCTTTTCTGCTGAAGTATGGAGAAACTCATCTAGCTGCATGCTCAAAACACAAAGAAATAAAGCAAGGCTTGATGCAGGGGCAAAACTCAGCCTATCCTGGTGTGCTTTACATGTGGTGCTACAGCTGTACTGGGAGGAACCAGCAGCTCTTGGAAAAAAGCTCTCCGAGTTCTGGGAGCCATTCTGGCACAATGAAGACACAAATAACCAGAATCCAAGGCTCTTTGAGGCATCAGGACATCTTGCTGCTGGTTTTAATGAGCTGTACTCTGAATTCAATTCATCAGCATCCCAGTGACCCAAGAACATCCACCACTAGGTCCTTTCTGTGCTTTCTGATCCTATCATAGTAAGCAGGAAATATATAAGAGTTTTGAGAGCACTACAGCAGATGGCATTGACATACAGACAATTGTCATGTTCTACCCTAGACCATCAAAACTTGAGAACCTGTAATTCCTAGAAATAAAAGGGACACTGCAATTGCTCAAACTCCACCAATATTTTTACCCCTTTCACTCTGCTACTTTGAAAATATATACATTGATTTCTACATTAAATAATTGTTTTGCCCCACACAATGCAGTGTTTTGCATATTTGCTGATGTTTCCCTAAAAGCATAGTGGGAATGAATCATTACTGAAACAATTTACTTTCAGTTAGTGCATGAATGCCTTCCCATGATGCTTTGATGCTTTGTTTGTCCTCCTATAAAAATTATTTATGACCCACGTGTGATCTTTTAAATCAGAATACTTATTCAGAAATCAAAGCTCCAGCATGTTAATGCAAGTAGAAGCCCTGACTAATTTTTCAAAGCCATGTTGAATATTCAAAAGCTAGGACTGAAGGAAAGGAGTTAACATTAATTAATATTTGAAGCAGTAAAATAAAAGCAACAGTGAAGCTAATTTTGCAGGACAATTAATCATGAGTCTTGCTAATTACACATGGGATTTTGCAAATGATTTTTTTCTCAGGTAGCAGAGTAAAAATGATAATCCACTACCCATCAAAATCATTGGCTCCTCACCAATGTCCCCAGCAAGAGCAATTAGTGGGAACAGCAGAGCCCTAGTAATTGCATGTCAAGAGAAGAGAATGTTAGAATTTTAATTGCTCCAAATAAAGACCACTTGCTCACACATACACCTGACTGTCCAAAACTAGTCTGCAAGCTGGAGCAAGTGTGCAACCACTTCCAGGTGTCTGCACAAAAATAACTCTGTGGGAGAAGCGCTCTAAGCCACACATGCAGTTTCTGGAAGAAAAATATCAATATACACTTATATTCTGAACTGCAGTGTCATCACTTGAGTATAAGAACTGGGAAAAAAATATATCACCCACTTGGGAAAAATGTGCATATTCTTTATATTTGCCAAATATTTATTGCCGACATTTTTTGAAGAACTTTAACTATCTTCAGGGTGCCAAGGGCTTCAAATTTACTGAATTTTAGGATCACCAATAAAATGTTTTTAACAAGACATCTCAAGAGGGCATAAAATAAAAAATTACCATATTCATGAGAGCAAGCCTGTAAGATTGCAATGCTATAAACTGGATGTCTATAATTTGCTTGTGGTTTTCTTAATTAAAAAAACCCCAAACAACTAGTAATTAGGGACTCCAGTTTCATTTTTGTACTTTATCCCAACCAGCGGCATGATACTATTACTTTTTTGTTTAATATACTTACACATGGATGCACACAATTGCAAATAATCAATAATATTTAAGTGCATGTCCAAGATGTAAATGATGATGGATATATTTAAATATTGCTTTCTGGGAAATTATTACTTTACTGGTCATGTAGTAACTTTTAAAATGCACAGGTTAAAAGGAGCACCTGCTTTTTCTCTATTTCTCTTTAAGGTGTTTACCATTTACTCTCCTTTACAAATGAAATGACTGAATTGCCTTCCAAGTACCACTATCACCTATTGTCATTTGCTCTTTGCTGCCACTTCTATGCACCTCATATAGAGGTACTAAACCACTTTCTGCTGCTAGCTTTGTTAAGCATTAAACCAAGAGTAGTAGCCTCAACTTGTCTAAATATATTCTTTGCATGTTCAAAATCACTGCACACTGTTTATTACACCACGACTGCTTGGGAGGAAAAAAAAGCAGGTCATGCAGAGTGCTGCTTCCTTTCCTGAATTACCAGCAGATCACAGGTGTTTATCAGACTCCCGGAGGTGATTCACGTAATAAACACCAGGATGGCAGTTTAAATGGTTAGAAGCTTTTCCATCAAATACAGTCCTTGCAGTCCTATCGTTTTGCATATATTGCTCACAAATGGCAAATTATTTATGCAGCCTCCTTAAGTGGTTCCTTATGGTTTTTACTTTATTTTTCCAAAGCAGGAACCTTTTGAAAATGTGTGTTCTCATGACAAGGCAAACTATCATTCCATCTGTAAGTCTGACTCATTTCTTAAAGCTCACTGTAGATATATAATGCCAGTGACCTTGGTTTGCCCTTCTGTTTAGCTCAAATATCTTTACTAAGGAAGCACCAGTTTCATCACAGAAGTTACTATTCTGTGCTTATACAAGGAGATCAAGAATAAACTGTACGCAGCACAAACTGACTTTCCAATAAGAAAAGCTTTTTCAGAGATTTCCTTGTGAAAATTAAATGACAGCAGACATAGACTAAGATTGCTACATCAAAACCAGCTTTTAGAAGGATTTGCTGTCAATTAAAATAGGGTGAGTTTCAGGAGACAAAATGCTTAAAAGTAGTTTATTTTCATTTAAGCTGGCAGAGTCAAACTTGCATAAATTTATGCTTCTGCACAAAGTGACTGAGATACCTCTAGCAATTGCCCATTACTTGTTAAGAAATTGAATGTTTCATGGTGCTGACACACCAAGCCCATATTTAATGCCCGAGTTCTGACATGAACCAATGTACTGGCATGCAGATCACCTGCTTCTTCCCTTCTTGACAAACAGCTCTGCAATAATCACTTAGGAATTCCTTATATGCAAAGTAGGTATCAGGAATGGATTTATGGCTGTCCAACATGATTTAGCACCAGGAAGAAAGAGGAAAAGCCAGGACCATGTGAAATTTCTAAGAATCACAATTACTGCATTTGTGGTGCAATTTCTCTGAATCACTTGAAATTTCATTAGCTATGTCTTCATCTCTTGACATAACATGAATTTCCACAGAACACACGTGAAATTGAAGGATCTAGGAAACACTCAGAATATGCAATATTAGTTTCTGCTAATTTTCTACAGTTTGACAGTCACCCTTAAACCCCAGACAGACTATGGCTGCATATTACATACCAGGTAAGTAATAGAGTATCACCCTTTTGATCTTGGTGGGTAAGAATAAAAAAGTATTGATTTTTCTACAGTATGAGAATTAGCCATACCAAAACCAAGCAACTTGCACAAGAAAATACTGTAAAAACACAGTAAACCTAAAATCTGGATTTAAGTCCATCAAGCCCTAAAATCTACTAATGTCAAAAAACAGACCCTTTATAATCAGTTCTTTTTACAGCCTAATGAAAAAGAATTCAGAATATATCAGATACAATGAGGAATTTCAAGTATTGGGCTATCCAGTATAAAACTGAGATTGAACTCAGCTCCTCTTCTGCTGTCTGTTAATGGCCTAGGATGTAAGTTCTCTGTCCATCTTCCCATGCCATTTCACACTGTCACTAAGGCAAACCTCATCTCACCTCGCAGGCTGCAAAAAACTTGTAGGACTTCAACCAATATTTATGAACAAAAGGCAGGATGGCAGAAAATACCAGTAGATTGAACACAGACAAGAAAGATTTTCTGTGACTTCAGTTTCAGAATTGCAGACACTTCAGAGGACAATAATTTTCAGGAAAAGAGAAAGTAGTTTTACATTCCAGCTCTGTTTGAAGGGAAGAGAAACAATATCAAAATGAACTCCATCACAGGAATGTCCTGAGCACATTAAAAAGACTAGCTTGCCCAGGAAACTTGTCTTTTTAAAAATATTTTGAGCTAAAACTAAGAAGAATTAATTTCACTTCAGTAATTCATGTTCTAATCAAAGCCAATGAAGAAATAAATTGAGGTGAAATACATTTTCAGATCAAAAACATTAAGTTGGGTCACTGAAATGACTATAATGAAAACATTCAAAAATTCAACCCCCATATAACCTTGTTATTTCAAGATACTGATGTCACAAAATCTTACTACAGGTTTCACTCTATTGCATCAATCTTTCATCTTTGATAAAAACATAATATCTCAAAACACCTTAAGCAAAGCAACTTGAACAATGGTACCGCACACAGAATGCAAATTGCAGATGGCTTAAAGAATATACATGCAGCGCACCTGGCTTTTATCTGGCAAACAGGTGCTACATTTTGGATTTGCTGACTAGCCACAACTTTAATGACTTTTCCGTGAGAGGTGAAATGGGGATCTTGGGAGTCTTCCATTCATGCTTGTCTAGCTATTTTGATTTGGTTTTCTCTTTACTAAAAATTTTCAGAGGAACATAATAAATGAGCACATCATAACACTTCCTCAGAATATCCTACTCTGTTTCAACAACTGGCAGTTAATAAACACCAAAATAACGTGTTTAGATACTGGAGAAAAATATAGGTGGTGATGTGGCAGAAGATATTTTAAACCTTGCAGTCTGAAGCACCAAGCTATATCAAGTGCTGCACATTAAAGCACTCTAAATTTCTGGCTAAGAGTCTGGCCCCACACATTCAAATACACAAGAACACAGCACCAAAGCAACAAGGGCAGGAGATTCTCTCCCTTGGCTTTGGAACAATATAATGAAGCGCAGCCCCTGCACCTGCCCACAGGTTAATCTGTCTCTTCTAACAGCTGTACCCTGCAAGCTCTCCAGCATATTATAGAGCCATGTTTTTAAACACTTCAGGGTGGAATGGTTTTTGGGCTTGTTTCCTGCCTGGTTACCCAGACAGGGTGTGATTACTACACAGAGCACCAATAATTCCTCCATGCCTACTAATGCTTGTTATGCTGTCACGCTATGAACTCTGGAGGTTTAAATATTTTGACCCACAAAACAGACAGGTCACAGTCAAAGGCACAATAATAGAAAATAAAGCTTAATATTTGGTTTGAATGTTAACATTGAGGCACAAATCTAAAAGAAGACACTGTTAGTAATTCATAGCTGAACTGCCCCCTTCCTTTTTCAGGGGATACAGCATATAGAAGTCAGTCCTATCAAAACCAACAGCCAGAGAGGACTATCAGAATAGCAATCTAAAGTGAATTAAACACCTGAACAGATATCACAGAGCAGGATCATTAGCTAAATGATTAGACAAAGCTCTTGGGTCTCCTACTTATCCTCTCAGTTACAAAGAATGGTAAAAATAGTGTCCTACTGAGCACAAAGCAAGAAGACAACATTGTCTTTTGGAAGAGGAGGAAAGCTCTGTCTGGAAAAGAAACTTACCTAAGGTTAATACAATTGTCTGGTTTCAGGTACTGTACACTTCTCCAATATATCACTGCACACTTGCACAAAATGCCAACACATTAGCACAGTAATTCTGCCTACTCATTAATTATGCCATCAGTCACCCATCTTAAACATGCTGGAGCTGAAAAGAAACTGCAAGATGCATTTTCTTTTCCCAAAAGGTCTTTACCTCAGCACCGAGCCTGTTTTAAGTTTCCATACACGTTCCTCCTCTCCTACAGACTTTGACCTATTTAGCCTGTTATTTGGCACTCTTTCAAAACAAAAATCTAAAAAAATATACAGTTTAGGAGAAGAGCGAGACAGGGAAATAGTCCCATCTCCCAGAACCAACAGGATGTTGATATGAGTTCCAGAAGTTCTTTCCCACCAGACAGATCAATGAACAATTATCTATAAAGCACAAGGCTAGGCAGCAGGGTTCAACACTGCTCAGAATTATTTACTTCTCCTGTGATTTTAAAAACTATTCTCCTTGCCCTTCAGTGAGAAATAAATGTATGGAGGACTCCTGAAAGTTGAAAATTCATTAGATGAACTAGGAACAAGCTAATAAAGCAAGCTCCCTCTAACACCGATAACTTGAGTGCTCTCCAATAGAGAGAGCACCTTCATATGCCTACATTCAATCTGCTATTCATCACAGCAAATATTGGTGCAGAAAGATCCACCCTAAAGTCCCTCCTCATTAGGTGATAAATACTGTTTGCCTTTTGCAGGAATTAGGGGCAGCTGTGTGAAGCATTTACAAACTCTGGACCCAGGCTGCAAGTTGCCCACCTACACACTCTACATAATGATAATTTCAAACCCAGCACCAATCCCCAAAAATTTTGTGGCCTAATTGTTTTAATGCTCTGTCACAGACTATGTCACAGTTCAGACAACCACAATACACAGATATCACCATAACAATATCAGAGGGCTTCAACCCACACAGAACAACACCTTACCTTATCAGAAGGCTTCAGGCATCAGCCCATAGAGAATAACACCATATCACTTCAGAAGGCTGCAAGTGTCTGCCCTTCTTGTTCTTTAGCCCAACCTTTTATACCCTCATGTTGATGCACTGCACCTGAGTGCCCCTCATGGCTCATGCACTGCACCTGTGTGCCCCTCATGGCTCATGCACTGCACCTGTGTGCCCCTCATGGCTCATGCACTGCACCTGTGTGCCCCTCATGGCTCACGCACTGCACCTGTGTGCCCCTCATGGCTCACGCACTGCACCTGAGTGCCCTCTGCTCCCTGTGGTGGTTGGTCAGTGCCCCTGGGCACTCCCTGGCTTGTTACCTCCAATGCTGCTCACCTGCCCTGCACAGCTGCACCCATTGGGGATGAGGCTCAGCCACAGCCCCACTCCCAATCACCACAAACTGTGCACCTACAGAACACTACCTCCAGTCTCCAGTGCTGTTTCAAAGGCCTTACAGCTGAGACAACATAGCTAAATTTAGAGAGAGGTAGTAAAAGCTGCTTCTACTGTACCAGCAGGAGTTATCTTCAGTTGCTATCTGGGCCAGGGATGCAGCAATGCCTTTTTTTTTTTTTTATTTAGCTACCAACACATGGGTTCATCCTTTCAATAATGTGCTCCAAAGCCATGATTTCTAAGATCTGCTGTACCCAGGTGTCCCAGCAGAGACACAGATGAAGCTAGGACTGTCACCAGATTAGAGTTAAATAGCAAAAGGAAGCCTAAAACAGCGAAGCCAAAGACTTGCATAGGGAGGATGATAGCTGTGAGCTGCTGCTGAGAAGGGATATGGTGTTGCAGTAGAGCAGACAGTACTCAGTTTCTTCGTGCAGAAAAAGCCAATTCTTTATTCACATAACTTATTTTAAACAGTTTTCACATACCTCTTGTTCAACTCCAATTGGCTAGTAGTTTTCTTGCCACTCAATTCATTGGTTTAAAGGTGTTTTGTGGTAGGTGCTAAGACTCTCTCTTTTACCCAGGTGTCTACATTTCTCTTTTTGGATTCTCATGGGACACATCTTTTGTTATTACAGGTGCAACCTATTTTTTTATTAGAATAGCTTGTTGTGTTAACTGCTTCTCATTCCTTTGATTCTTTCTTATGGGAACTTAAAGGCTAGCTGGTAATTTAGCAGAGCAAGGCCTGATTTTATGAGGTTTTTCTTTATAATATCTTTACCTGTTTGCAACAATATGGCATGTGACCCTCTTGAGGAAGGAATTCAAGAATATGAAGAAGCCCATCTGAAAGAAGCCTGTTTCCTTTGCTCCCAGCAGACATATGAGTGTATATGAGTCACAAACCAGGGGCGCATTTCTGGACGTCTCTGCCTAAGCAAAGAGAAGGGAGCTAGACCTACCCCTAGAGACAATACCATGTCACATACACAGAATAACAGAATATTCTCAGTTGGAAAGGACCCAGGCAGTTCCCTTTGCCAGCAGTCTCTCTCTGTGAGGGGGGCAAGAAATTTTCTGATGTTTGACAAACCTTTACACTTTAATTTTTTTTTTTCACTCCAGTAGCAAATGACTTTCTTCTAGATACTATTCATATTGTGAGACTGCCTTTTCTTCTTGTTCTTTTCCTGCTCTGAATTGCTCTGTGGCAACCTGGGAGATGTTCAGTACATTTCTTTCCTAGGAATGACTCTTGTTTCTGGTGTGGAGCTACTGTCAATTCATCATACAAACCCATGAAACTAGCCCTCATATCTGGAATTAGTAGACTTTTTCTTTGCTGTCCTTCTCATCTGGAGAGCAAAGTAATCCCTCTAACAGGGCATAGTGATGCAAGGCAGATTGGAATGAGACAGCATTCAAAGAGTTCAAAGGCATCAGCTTCCAACACCTGTGCCACACACACAATGTGTTGGACAGCCTTCAACCTGAGCCTGGTGCCAGTGCCAGTTGCACAAGTATGGCATCTGCTCTGAGTTTTCCTGCCAGGATGCTTGACCAGGAGCCAATACTCTTCTAAAAAAGGTGTTAACTCATGGGTTCATACTCACTTCTCAGAAACAGGGAGTAGACAGAGAAGAAAAATGATTTACAAAGTAGATCTAGCAAGAGGACTGTCTCTCTTAAATCCAGTTTTGCCCACCTACATAATGTAGAAAGCCTCTGCCAAAGTGCCATAGTTCTGTGTGCATACTCTGTTAGAAAGAGAGATAATTTAGTCTTCATCTGTGTAAAGGTGACTGGAGATAATGGAGCGGGTTGTAATAAATTTCTTTCTTTAATTAATGCCTCTGAATCTCAGAAAGGGGAAGTCTGCTTTGTAATTAGGTATGTGTTAAGCTTTACTCCACATCAGTCAGGCTCTCTAAAGCAAAGCAGCATATCCCATTTTAATCTCGGAAAGAACAGAGTTCGCTTTGTACAAACATACCTGCATCTAATGAACATCATTTATTACCAAGCAGGTTCAACCGTGCTTCTTAACATGTAACTTTTCATAAAATGTCCAAAAGTAAACTATTGTTGTGGCTGGTCTGAATTGAAACACAACACCAAAACAGATTGACAGTGCAATATTTTAATGCCTGGAATGCACAGCTGTCCAGTTTTCCCAGGACTGATTAAACAGGAGGTTTTCAGAATTGCATCAGAGTTGCAGAATTGGTGGAAGGGATGAAGACGGCAGCAAGAAAATATACTCAAGAAAAAAGACCATTGTGTTCTCTGTAGATATCAACAAACAGAAAGAGCTGCACAAGTGCTTCAAGACATCCACAGAGCTTTCTCAATCTTGCTAGAACATTTCTTCTACTACTCTTCAATACTGTCCTTACAACAGGTTTACTTTGCTCTTTCCACCACTAATGCAAGACCATCATTCTCCTAACTAAAGTCAATCTCTTTAGTGATAGTTCATATTCAATCTCCATAACCCAAAATCTCTCTACAATAAACTAAAGAGACAGAAAGCTGAATTTAACCTAGACCAACTCTGCCTTCTGACATAGACTTTCACAAGCCTACTCTCTGAAGTTCTTTTCTCACAGCGGCAGTAGCATTTTGCATATTTTCCCTATAGCATCCATGGGGCCACTCCAGACATCATCAGATTAACTGACAAACATGGAATCTCTTCTAATTCCCTTGTTTTGGTCTTTGGAGGTAATTTTTAAATTACAGGAATAGGCCAGTCTTATTCTTGAAAGAATAAAACTTAAATGCTGAGAAAATCGTCTACTGTACTTACCAAATAAGGCCTAACTCCACCTTTTGGTAATAAATTGCATATGTAAGTGCTAAGTATAATTTGCTATTAATATTTTATTATTATTATTTATGCTATTTAATAACAGTGTAAGCATGTCCAGGAAAGAGGCAGCATACCCCACCACTTTCTTAAGTGAGCAAGTTCCTTCCTCTGCATAAGTATTCTGGCCCAGAGGTATATTATGTCAGATGAACTGTCCAGTCCATCTCCACTTTTTGCACCGGAAGGAAGCTTCCAGATAAAGGAAAGAACAGTCTTAAAAATGAGATACACAATGGTGGAGACCATAATGGCATCTAAAAGCATTTCCAGTAACACAGAAAAATCTTTATTGCTTTCTGAATGCTTCTTAATTATGTTAATCATGATGAACTTTAATATTATTACCCACTAATAATCTTACATTGATATCAAGGTAGATGCAATATATATTACTATATGATTTCCACACTTGTCTGCATGAAGGACAAATGGGGTGAATTTTTTTCATTATGGCTTCTGTTACACTTTCTTCCTACACCCTGGGTAAAGTCAATCATGTATTGCCACAAAAAGAAATCCATAACTCATACTGTTTTGAGGTCAGCTTTTCCTATTTTGAGAACAGACAGGTTCACAAATATGTACGTAAGATTGTTATATAGCCATGGTAAAAGGATAGCATAGTCAGAGATTTGCACACTAAAATAAAATAAAATTACAAATTAACTATATGAAAGGAATTTGAAAATGAAGATTAATTTATCATCCATTACCAGACAGCAGTTTATACTGGAGCACTGGAGAAGAAAGTTAACTCATTAAAACGATGGTGCCAATTAAAATGCTTAGTACTCTTTATATAAAACGTACTTATATTTGTCATTAGCAGAGAGGATTCACTGAAAGTTACCCAAATGTAGAATGTCAAGTAAATTCTTTGAGAACAAAAAATACTGTGAAAATAGCATCGCCAGTGGTGGGAAAATGGACTCCTAAAATGCCTTGATAAAGAGATAAAGGAAATGGTGTGATAAGGTGCTTTAAAAATAAATAAAAATACTGGCTGAAATTGGGTATTTTGCCATTGGATTTCTTGGTTTGGTGTAGGACATACCTCACTAAAGACCAAAGAAATTACCTCTGCATTAGACAGCCAGTGTGTAGATGCCAGCTGGCCAGTTTTGCTCCAAAACTGGGATGTTGTGCTGTGGACAGCTAAACCCAGCTTTTCTCATAGTCCTAAAGAGCCAGGCAGCCCCAGGCCTGCAAGGTAGTCTGAAACTATTCCCATTATTGCCCTCATGTCCCCACCTGATTCTTGCTTTTTGACAACTTATTAATCCATCATAGCTGTCACAAGTTCCTTCTGTAAAACCCCTGACAATGCCCACGCTCTCTGCTGCTGTCAGACAGTGTGACCAAGGGCTCAGGAAACAGTACAGACTGAGGGGAGGCACTAGGACAGAAATGCTGGGCTATGCCCAGCAGGCAGGGATGGGAACCAGAGTGCCTGACCGAGGCTGTGAGATGCAGGACATCATCTCTTCTCTGCTTGTGCCCATCCTTTTGGTCTCAGTACAGCAGGGATTGATGAGACTCACTGCTTCCCTCATAAAAATGTGTGAGAGCACCTACAGGAGTCATGGCTTGGCATCCTAGAAATGGACACACAGAGCATCTCTACTTTTGAAAGGCACAGCCCAGGCAAATGACACAGCGCCAAGAACCCCTACAGAAACTTTTCTCAACATCTAGGCCATGAAAGATTTGTCTTCCTCCTCTGTCCATTGTATTGTGAGGGCAGAGAAACATACATCTTCTCCAGAAAACTGGAAGAGAAAACTAGACCCTGACTATCAGGGTCACAGTAATGAAAGAATCAATCATGGAAAAGCCCATGGGCATTTTAGCATGCAATAAGAGGTCTTTAGCATGCAGTAAGACAGTATTAAATCAGATTATTGTGCTGGCAGAGCTTTCTCAGCAAGAACAGCATCCTCTCTCAGTTTCCCAGGCACAGACAATCTCCAGGCATTAACTATGGACACCCATCCACCAGTGACAGCCAGCTAGATGGCAGTCTTGTGTACCACTGCAGATCTGCCCTTCTAAATATACATCTATGACAACTGCTAATACCAAACCTTTATCAATGGAAAATAAAATGTTAAGGAAGAGTGGAGGAAGAAGACTAGTAATTCTGCAAGAGATTTTTCTTTTCTCATACCAAAAAGACAACTGTTTAATTTATCAAGAGCTAGCTTTCTACTTGTAACCCATACAAAGAACTCTTAATGTTTAACACTCACTCACCCCTCAGTTTTCTCTTAAGTTTGGGGTACTGTCCTTTGTACTATCCTATGTACTGTCCTATGGGAAAGCCTTTCATTTTTCCAGTCCCATTATGTCTTAACTGAAGCCTCAGAAAAGGGCATTTAGCAGTCTTACACCTGACTAAAGAGAGTGGAGAGAGGAAATAGTTACCAGGATGTGGAGACTTCTCAGCCAAGCCCCAGAGACTCATCCTGAGGAGGAAATAGCTAGAACTTCAAAGGGACCTCAGCCAAACAAAGTCCTTGGCATAAAGAAAGAGAATTGGAAATCCTCTTGATTCTGGTGGAAATACCATAATTAAATGGAACAGATCTCTGCAACACTCCCATGAGTTCAGGCAATACCACACCCAGTCTATCACAGCAGGAAATTGCTAACAGCAAGTTGGTAAAAGTGCCTGCTGACATCAGAGATAGTGGATTCCCTGAGGAACTAGCATAAAATCACAGGATAAATCATGACACCAGAGTTTCTAACCATAGATGGAAGCATAGATGAACCCCTCACCAAAGTGTTTTATCATCATAGGACTACAAGCAAGCTACATCACTGTATGTACTGGAAGCTGATCCCAGGTTATACCAACCAAATTCTGCTTTTTACTGGCACACACACCTACCCCATATAGGCCAAATAAACCATGCCAGCCAATAGCTCTGGAGATACACTAAGGATTACTGCTACCACAGCTGCACAGTTTAGAGATCAAACCTATTTCCACGCCTGAAGCCATTCAAAGAGGAGTCTCTCGCATAAAACACGCAGCCATAGCTAATGACATGCTGTACACAATTAGTCATGTCTAGCCCTCCGGGGGGTAACTAATACATTTAGTAGATATTTAACATGCAATTTAGATCTTTTTCCAGATTTCTCAAAACCTTTTTTTTTGGGGGGGCAGCTGTTGTCAGAATAGAAAAGATTTTCTGAGGGAAAAAAAAAAGGCAAAACTAACCAACAAAAACATTTTAAAAAATCATGGAAATCAAGAGATCTGCATATACTTGGCCAATATTAGTAAAGAAGTTTAAGGCTGATTGCCTCTCCAGGATATGGACATTTTTATGAGATCCTTAACAGAAGAAATTGGTCTTCCTAACCACTTTTTTTTTCTCACTAAGACAAAATATGTAGTAGCTTGTGTTGTAACTAAGATCATAAATATAGTAATGCCAGAGGTCTGATTGACTGTATTTCTGACAGACAAATCAAAATTAAAATGAAACAGCAGTACCAGGAAGGATAAGGAAAGGAAAATTCCACTTAAGACAATGGGGCTGATTCTTACTTGACTTAATAGCAATGTTGATCAAGAGTAATTGATGCTGAATTCAGAAAAGTTACTCAAGGGGAGAGAATGGGATGGAAAAGGAGAGGGAACAGCAGTTTTCAGAATTACAGGCCATAAAAGATACCCTGGGCCAAGAAAGAATTCCTTACTGATTTTCTATAGCATTCACATTTGGAAAACAATTTCATTTCTTTCCACGAGACATTTGCACTTCCAGAAGTTGTTAAAGACAAAATTTTTGGTTGAATGCATTATACTTGCAGCAATTAGCAGAGCAGCCAGTTAGAAATAGCTGTTGCAATGAACCGTGTCCATTGCAAAAAGGGACATGATAAGGAGGGTCACAAAACTGATCTGCCAATTTCCTGTTCCAAAACAGAGGGCACAGTGCTGATCAAGTTTTGGTTTGGGTTCGTCTTAATCAGCCTGTGGGAATTCATTACACAGACTGTAAGATACAGTTTGGGAACTTAGCTCTCCTTCTCTAGGCCTCCATCTCCTGAGAATCCTACCCTCAGTTTCAACCTCCTCAGGGCTCTCTCTGAGCATAGCTGTCTCTGTGGGTCACGGAAAGTTTATATCCACTGCTCGCCAAAGACTACTGGCAACCTGAGACTTTCTGTGAGGATTTCACACACACATTTGTAGAGCTCATCAAGCTCCAAGAGGCATCCCTTGGCTATACTGCACTCTCAGCTCACAGTCCTGGTCTGCATTAGCACATTTGAAGTACAAAAAACCTCTTCCTGTCCCAAACCCTGCGCTTCATTGGAGAGGCTATTGGTGCTGTATCTGCATTTCTCTGTCACTGAATCATGAAGGGTACAGGGATATCTGTAACAACAGCAGAATCTCAGCCCTTTTGTACTTGTGATGCTGCTTTTTCATGTCCAGTGCTCTCCCTGCCTCTCAGCACCACATATTTTTAACATGTCTGCACTGATAATGTTGCTCTGACTACACAGAGGATTGGCAGGTTTTCAGTTACCAAAATAGTGACTGTTAGATAAACAGTTTTCTCAATTCCTTTGTGTTTGATGCTTCTGTGACAATGTTTATAGTTCACATTTTGGCAATGTTTTTCAGAATTCAAATATTTCCACTGTATTAGTTTGACTAATACTGACATCTCAAATGCCAACCCAATCTCATCTATCATTTTTATGTGAGTTTTTTCCTCAGAATTAAAACCACTCATGAGCACTTCAGGAAGGGCAGACTCATCTAAGCAAGCAGCAGGCCATTTGCATGCTATCAGCAACTTCCACAGTGGAAGCAAACCAAAATCACAAAATAGTGTGCTAGACCTAAAATGTGAACTAGACCAGAAACAAGTAACAGCTGACATTGCCACCCAAAACAAAAATGAGAACAGTCACCACCAGACCTTCATCTGTACAGTCTCTGGATTCTAAAAACATGCTTGTATTTGGGTTCTAGTGGAGGATTATTTAAATGTATCAACAGGGTAATGTTCTTTTTCAGTCACCTATGTGACAAGATCAGAAAAATGATATAGCATTAAAGATTTTTCTCTTTAAAGTTATACAGCCTTCCTTAGGAAAAAAGATGGGTAGGTAAGGAAAGAAGCCTATGCTTGAAACTGAAGGAAGAAAAGAATGCAGCATTCTCAGTTCTTCCCTGTAAATTCATTTTATTGTATCTAAATCAAAATGTCAGCATATACTTTGTTTTCAGCTACTATTATGTACTGTATATTACACAGCTGTGATTTCATATTGCATTTCAAAAATACATTCCCACGAAGTGTATTTCTAAATAACAGAAAGTGTCACAATACTTCACCTGGACACACAGACAGTACTTGTGGCCTAAAATCTTTCTGAACCCTTCCAGTATAAAAATTGCTGTACCAGTGGTGAAATTCCCCTGGATTTTGTCCATAAAAGCAAGCACTAATTTCAGAAAAAGATCCAAGAAAGCCTGAAATGCTCACTGGGTAGGTAAAGGAGACTTCCTTCTCATCAGATAGATATGTCCCAGAAAACGAAAACAACCTTCTTTTTTATAGATCCTATTTATGTAAGTGTTACTTTTTAAAACAGGTCTTGAGTGCTGCATTGTTCCTGCTGGTTTTTTAGAAAGGTCTTGGAGGACTCCATCTCTTGTGCCCATGAATTTCCATGAGTCAACCATGCATTATCATAAGAAGGAGCTCACATATGCAAATGGCATTTTGTGAAAGAAGTGATATGGGATTTCATTCTATTTTAAAAACCCAAATAACAATCTTTTTCCTCAATAGTTATAGCATAGGCCATTAAGTCTATATATCATACCATGAGAACAAATAATAACATTAATTTTGCAGCGTAAAGAAGGGCAACAGTGTATATACCTGCAATTTTAGGCATTTGAAGGCTAGCTATTTATATCTGAAATTTGGCAGCTTGTAGTGTATTTGCAAAGTATTTTAATTATTGATACATCAGAGAATGTTGGTCTATGTGACTGACAGCTGACTGCATTTATATTTACACTACAGAATGCAGCAGGTTTGTAATTATGTTATCACATCAGATACCAATCCTTTTTAAAGTACTTTCATGGCCACATAATAGATTTGCATTTAAAGCTTCTAAATTAGGTATGAGTTTTTTTCTTTAAAGTGCTTGGAGGCTGTTGGACACTGAAGGTGCTTTAAAACCCAATCTGACCCTTCCATGGAATGACACATCAATGCAGGGCATGATGATGTTCCACTGGCTCCAGAGGATCCATTCAGAGAACAAAGGCACATGTCATGGGGGACGTACTAAAGGAGCTCATACAGTACCTACTTTAAAACCTCCACTGAAGTAAAATACTATGACATCTGAACTCAAAGGTATTTAAGCACCTGACTGACTTTGTATTTCAAAAACACATGTAAGTAATACCTATCTAACTGAGAAATGGACCTTAATAACTGAGACAAATTCTGAAACAAGCACTACCTGCAGATCAACATGCACCAGTATATCTGAAAGTAAAAAAATGCCCTCCATCCCAGACTCATGGCCTAGTCCTGTAAAACTGTGTTTCTGTAACATCTCAGTACAAAATAGGCAGCATCACAGTTCAGTAGTCAGTTTCAAAGATTCTTGATTTTACCTATGCCAAAGGTAACATTTCTAAAAGCCAAAAGTTGTGACAGAGATATATCCAATGTGAGGTTTATATTATGTAATGGCTAGATAAAGTTTATTAAAACTACCCGTCATATTCCAAAAGAATGCCACTGCATTATGTAGCTACCTTAATGTTCATCCTGTTACATCTCTGGTTGCCATGGCAATATCCTCCTAGGTATTTGTAAGGTCACAAAAAGAAGAGCTAACCCTCTTACTCCCAGAATAACTAATGCAGCTCAGTTACTGGCTTGATGTAAATAGTCTCAGGTGACAGCAAACTGTACATATAGTCAATTACAACTGCTCAAAGGAAATGATTTGTTGTAAGGGCCTCTGTTCAACCTCGGTGACATCAATGTTTCTATGGCAACAGTTGCCTCTTGCACTGCTTAGAATTGAGTATTGATCAAACTAGGGCCAGCACTATTTCAGAGACTTGCTACTTTTCTGTGTGGCAATTTACAATAGGAACTCATAACATCACTGTATATTTCAAGCCCCAAGGAACCAATTTAGCAGACAGTTACAGTAGAATATTAGCAGAGGTCAATAATGGAAGTCTGATTATAGTCCTGGAACAATTATTCAAAGCTTTTGTTGTCTGCCCTTTCATCACTCCACCAGCTATTAAAATCTTCAAATAATAATATTCATCCCCAAAGAAAGTGCTGAATTCATTCATCTTCTATTTTAAACTTTATTTTTCATTGTTATGTTATCTATCAATAAAATTATTCAGCTATATTAGCCACGCTCTGACCTCTCAGAAGTAAATAACTATTGATCAAGGAGTGGAGCTCTGATGGCATAGCACAGGGTTTCCATTAATGGTCTCATTGGCCCAGCAGATAAGGTGATTCTTGCAGGAGAGCAGACAAACAGCACAGGGCCATTCCCAGAGGGGAGCAGGAAGGCACACACGGCTCTGTGCAGGGGGATGGGGGCTCCTCTCCCAGCTCTGTCAGCAGCAAAATGGAAAATCCTCTGCAAAATGTGTGTGTTCCAGAAATGGCACTGAGGCCTTTACACCTCTCACAAACAATCCTTGCACCTGGGCATTCTCACATTTTAGAGGTGATAAGGCAAGTTTTTAGGTCACCCACTTTCCTTTATGGAAACAGACACACTATGGGGATCTTTTGTGTGTTGAATGGCAAAAATGGCCAGTCTCAGGACTAGCTAAGAATTTGTGATGAGCAATAATGCTGAGAATGTCAAGAAAATGATGTTTCTCTAAGAATGTTTCTTCTTCATTAATTGTGAAAGGTTGCAGACCAAAGAGATTGCCTGCTTCTTAATTTTAAAAACATCATACATGTCAGCCTATGATTTGTCACTCCTTTTGCTCCTACAGTAATTTTTCTTTTATGCTTAAAAAAGGGAAATAAAACTCTTTGCATTGTTTGCAACAATAAACAATTTTCTGTATTTGATTTGTCTAAGTGCAACAATTCATGGGTGCTCACAGAATTAGCCTATCTCTTAACATGATGCACTTCAAAAATACTTTCCTATACCTCCCAGCTATTTGCAAAATGAGGTATTTATGGGAAGCAAAGTTTGTCTCCTGCTCTTACACCTATTTTAGTAGGTCAGCTCTTTTAGTTCAGGCCCTCTACTATGTAAATTGTGCTTCAGATGCACATACATTTTCATTCAAATCAATAGGAGTCAGACATATCAAAGGAGGAAATTATCCCCTCATTGAGTCTTCTTCTCCAAAGTAGATTTATGTAACTCCTACACAGAGATAATGTAGTTAATTACATTCTTCTTTGAGTGCATCAGTGGGAAAATAAGATTTAACTATCAGGGATGCTAAGCAGACAAATTCACCAGGAATTGAGACAATTCCTGTACTTGCCTCCAAAAAAGAGAGGGAGAAACTTCCAAGCTCGGCAAGACCTAAATGAAAAAGCTAGAGGGAACGAAGAGAAAATGAACAATCATTTCTGAGGATAGTAAGATTCTTTGTTTGTCACTATTCTCATTTAACTTCTTTGTCATTGTCTCCCCAAAGAGGGTCAAAAAGATCAATCTGTGATGTCACCAGGATGCTCTGGCAGTTTCCCCATCTTTTATTCATTAGGTTCAGGCTGTGTTGTTTCCTGTCTATCTCAATGTCTGGCCAAGACTGAGGCCTGGATGACACTGGCTGGCTGATACACAGCCCAGAACAGAGAGATGTTGTACTGAAACCAGCAAACTGAAAGGCAGGGAACACGTGGAGCTACCTTGTCATTGGAGGACCAATTGTAACATAAAGGCTTTTAAGGGATTCTCTCTTTTTGCTTAGCAGAGAGAAGAAAAAGAAGTCATAAGTGCCTTTCAAGCCTAGTATTGATCAAGGGTAATGGGAACTTACTGTTGCAGCTGCAGAAGTCATTCAGGCTCCTGCCTGTATGGAAGTGTCTTGGAAAAATGTGGTTGATAAAATGCAGAAATAGC
Source organism: Zonotrichia leucophrys gambelii (assembly GCF_028769735.1). NCBI lineage: Eukaryota > Metazoa > Chordata > Aves > Passeriformes > Passerellidae > Zonotrichia > Zonotrichia leucophrys. The sequence continues at coordinate 23,486,033 of NC_088177.1, read as the reverse complement.
TTGCTACTGAACATACTGCAAAAAGCAGAGTGCAGTATGGTCACCTATAGTTTGGAAATAATTTTTTTGCATGAATTGGCTATGGCAACTAAACACTGATGCACTATTTAAGTACAGTAACAAGTGCATAATGCAGAAGCATCACCCCAGCACAGTTTCCATCACCATTTTTGTGGACTTTTGTTGGATTACACTTTATACACCATTTTGTACAGTAAATTTGAAGCATAAGTTGTACCATTCACTATATGGAGATAGTGACTAAAATCATGGCTTCATACTTTAAACAGAAAAATGAGAAAGGATAAAAAAATCAAGAAAACAAATATCACAGATTCTAATGCTATTTTAGGGTTAATTTCAGTTGTTTCTTCTGGAACTAACAACTATATCTAGGTTGAGCTGTTAGATTATTGTTCAATTTAGGCACAGTCTTTTCTGGTAGGTTGAATCAGACATTGAAATTATCAAGGAATAAATTTACTTCAGTGCATACAGGGACAGCTTTTAAAGCAGTTCTGTGTGGTTCTGATCAATAAGTACATGGTTTATGTTCTTGACTACATTGTCTTGATTTAGAGAGCTCCTTTGTAGCCTAAGACATAGTATTCCTGTATTGGGATGAGCTACAGTGAAACAACATGAAGACCATGAACTCACCTATCTATTATTTCTCACCACAGTGTGCAGGTAAAAATATAACACCTCATCATTTTATATTTCTGTATATCACTGTACAATCAGCAGTATTTTATTTTCATCAAAACCTACTTGACAAAAATTGTAAAATTTGAGAAAGCACTAAGTCTTTCACATTGCAGAAATATAAGCTGCCTCAATCTCAGTCTTTAAGTGAGCCAATCCTCCAACTAGAAGATATAAGCTGTCACAAGTGCTTTACACAGACTACTTTTTAGACCAATTTTGAATTTCATTGTGGGCTGACATCACATAACAGCCACCAATACCAGCAACAACTAAAACCAGAGATGCTCCAAGAGTTACCACTTCTGGGTGAATTAAACTGTTAAACACATTCTAGCATTTTCTGTTTTCACTATTCAGTCCTGTTCACTAACTATAAAGAAATAGTTAGATACTGAAATTGAAAATTATTACCAAATTCATAGTAGAGAGAAACCCTAACAACTCCCAGCAGTTACAGCTGAGGAAGGATACATTTTCCACTGAACAACCATGCAAGAGCAGTCAGTCCTCGCCTGTTTCACAAGAAAGATGATTTTTATTCTGCATTTCAAACCACTGCTAAGAGAGATGGACTTTGACCTCTTCAGTCTGTACAACGCCTATAACTAGAAACATCTCCAACTAGAATCAGCAATAATTAAGGATGGAAAATCCCAGAGGTATTCCTCATGCTTGATTTCAAACATATTCTGTTGTGTTCAATGAATCTCTCAGAAGCAAATGTTCACCTAAGACCATGCAGGTTCAGAAACATCAGGAGCCCCTACAGGACATAATGGAGATTAGGAGCAGAACTCAGAAAAGCAGTTAGGAAATTTATCCTCTTTAACCAACATTTTTTGCCTTAATACTGAACTGGGGAAATGATTAAGTACTGTTAGGTAGTTTTCTAGGGTTTGCAGCCTTTTTTTTTTTTTAATAAGGGCATTTGCTAAAAGTAAAATTCAAACCCAAACAAACTTTGTTAAAGCCCCAATTCCTGTGTTCCTCACCCTGGCTTTGCTAATGCAGCTTAACACCCAATCACGTATTTCAGAGTCAGAAGGGACCAATGTGATCATCTAGTCTGAAGTGCTGCAAAACACAGACCACAGAATTTCACCCAGCAATTCCAGTGTCTAGCCAAGTAATTTGTGGCTGAACTAGAGCATATCATTCGAAAAGTCAGCCAGCAAGCTCTTAAGCACGTGTGGAACTTCATTTGCTTGAGTATGCTCGTTTAGATCACTTGACTAGATGTAACTGGTTAGGCTTAAGAGTGCTCAGGGTCAAAATGCCAAACAAACAAAACTCAGCTGCCAAAAACCCAAAGGCTTTCCATTATTAGTGAGGGAAGACCCTATTTTGATTCACAAAGCTCTGGGTCATTCCTGCAAGATAAAACTTTTTTGAATTTGTTAGGATGTCAAATATTTAAAGCTTAAAAAGAAATATATCTCAGCAATGGCAAAATCCTTTGGCTGACCTCACAGGCAAAGTCACGGAGAGATCACAATTTCCACAGATTTTAGAAAGAGCAAACACTTGCCAGCCTCTAAAAAGTAATCCTGAAAGTAAAAAAAAATGTGTGGAGAGTGAGTGGAATAAAAATATTCAACACATCTTTAATCTCTAAATATACACATACAGCTTCCCCAAAAATGGAGGGAAATCTCATCTACCTGTTTAAACCATCATCCAATCCATGCACAGACTGAAACAACTATTTCATTCTGATTATTTAACTGTTCTCAAACTCCCATTGAAGAGCATGCATCAAGCTACAAAATAGGTTACATTTTGGACAAACACATCATATTTCGAGTACAGTCCCAATTAGGTCTTTTTTAGAGACTCAGCTTCAAGTGTAATGGAGCCTCATTTCAGAAAGCCAAGCCCTTGCCTTTGTAAAAGAGATTTCACAATAAAAACATCATCTTTTCCTGAAAGGAAAAATAAGGGTGATTTCTTTATGGAAAGTGTAGAATCAAAAGAAGTATCAGTAGAATGACAAAGTAATAAGTCAAAGATATAGACAGGTTCTATTTCTAACCCTACCACATGCTAATGGGGAAAATCTCTTCCTTTTCTCCATGCTAATTTCCAAGGTTTGTTCTGGAAAACTAATTAAAATTGCAAGTTTTATTAAAGCTGTAAGTTTTCCAGAATAAAGTCTGTATTTGCTGTGATTATGTTTGCATGATGTACTAGTAAGTAGCAGCACAAATATTTTAATGTTACTTGTTGTTATGCGTTCTAGAACCAATCAGACAAGAACAAAAGTGAGGAGGAAGGTGATCAAACCTTCTGAAATAAGGTGAAATGCCTGAGAAAGCTAAGATGCTAAGAACAATAAAGAAGTGGAAAGGAGAAAAAGATCGGGGAAATGGGAATTGTATCGAAGAGACAAATGTTGAGTGCAGATTAAAAAAATAATTAAAAAATCTAATCCTGAAGTAGAATTGCAGAATGGCATTTCCTGATGAGTCACTTGCAATATGTTGCATCTCTGTATTACAGAAGATGGATATTACACAGCTAAAGCTTTGAAGACAGTGCTTGGCTTGCCAGTATGGAGCCTGCCTTCACCTTTATTACAGAAGGAGGATGTTTTTATTTGCCTTGTGCAATGCATTATACCCATAAATTCCATCCACTCAGCAAGTCAAATTAATGCTAACCTACAAGATACATTAGGTATGGGTTTAAATCAGTCACTTAAGATATACTGCAACCCAGTTTCTATCCAGGTTTGCCATATATTCACCATTAAATACCCTGCAAACATTCCTCAAGATGCATTGTTTGTTGGGGCGTCTCACCTTTGCCAGCAATGTAAAGGTGTAAAGAATACAATATCTAATTTGTGTTGTTCCATGATCACTACCAATGAAATTGCAGGCTGTCAAAACATTCCAGTGCTACAGGAGAACAAAACCCTGCTAAATTAACCACATAATAGAAAAATCTACCGATCACCATCATGAGTAGTTTGCACTGGGATTATGTGAGATTGTGATATTTTTCAGGTGATAGCAGAAGGAGAAAAGCTGTTGAATTAAATTTGAATCCTTAATAATATACAGCAAAATTAAGGTCTACATGCTTAATGGTGTTGTCCAAATTTTCTCCATTTATCAAATTATCCTATTTTACATAATAGGCATTTGTAGGCATAATCACTAATGCCCTATAATGTATATGTATGAGTTATCAAAAACAATTTCAAAGCTAACAAGCTGATTCCTGTAGTTGCAGAGCTGCACCTACTGCAGTCATTTTAGATGAGAGAGGCATAGAAAAAAAATAGTAGGGAAAATTCAGAATGCAGAAGTTTCCCTAGAGGGAACGCAGGATATAGATACATTTCTACAGCATGTGTCACTCCTTTGTCAATATTTACCCAGCAAGTTGAATGATAATGTGCAGTCATTATTAAACTCAGCCTTCTAAAAAAATAGGTTCTGGCTCTTGATACAGTTGCTCTGTGTAAATTATTCCAGGGATTATGCTTGAATTGTGCCACTGGCAGTTATTTCAGATCTACGTCTCATTTCCAGATGGTTCATCTGTTTGTTTCTTTAATATATTCAAGATTCATTGTGTTTGCCACAAATTTACACATTTTTAATGTTGATTACTCAGATAAATCTGATCTCAGACAAAGGATAAAGAGATAACATCTGTAGATTTTCATGCTAATGCTAACTTAAAAATTTCCCTTAACAGTGGAAGCACAATATAGTTCTTGAAAGATTAGCCAAACATTAGAGTTTTTCTTGCTCATCAAATATTGTAGGAAACAAAATAGGTCTGCTTAATTTTACCAAATTATTTCATTTAATGCAGGAAGCCAAGATATGCATAAGGCAATTCATAGCCCATATTTTTCCTGCCAAGGTTCAGACTTTTGAAATGAACAGTGTGCACACAAGGCAGATTCATATATATAGTCCTCCCTTCTAAGCACTTTTTAGTACTCTTTTTCTCAAAAACTGCTACTGGTTTCATGGACAGGGAAGAAAGGTAAAAAAACCCAGTAGGTCTCAACTCCACACTGTGTTTTCAAGGTTTTGTAGTAGAACTCCATAGTTTCACCTCATATGTTCCATATTTCTTAGGAGACTGTACATGAAAGAAAAGGATCCACCATCTCCACAAAAGATTTGCACTTCTGTTACATATTTTTACATACATAAAAGTGTCTACTAAAATTATAATTATTGGCTGCTTTCTACATACAACTTGGATTCCTAAGGCTCATGGTCTAGTTAGACAATTAAGGCACATAATTACCATCCCAAACATACAGGTAAAAAGTGGGCATAGGAGGGTGACTTTCCCAGGTCGAAAAAGACTGTGGGACACATTAAATGGAATTCCCATCTCCTGAGATCCAATCCAGCATGGTATCTTTTAACCTGGATTATACTAGTAAAGGAATGGAGAGAAGTGTAAATTGTTAAGAGCTTTCTCTGACAGACAGGAAGAGAGTCAGTAAAAATGCAGGGGGAACAGCATACTCTGGAGCCTAATTTTTGTGTTTCAGAAGCAACTCCTGTTTTACAGGAACTCCAGAAACAAATATGCATGGTATAGCTGTTTGTAGGAAATACAGAGCCATAACGTCTGATTATCAAACCCCCCAAGTTTTGTTGACATGTGAAATGACATTTAGCCCAAGCTTTGATTGTTCATACTTTGTTCATACACACTTACAGAATACTTGTGGAATTTGTGCAAACTGTGAACATATTTCCAAGTCAATTTTTGAGATAAAGAAATGAGTCAGAAAAATATCTTCAGCCTTTTAAAACTGCTAAAAGCTCCTACAGTTTATCTGTAGTTGCTTATTATCAATCAGTGGCAACATTAAGAGTTGCACGTAAAGTTACACTTGCAATTATATCAACAAAGTTTTGGTCAGTGAAGAGAAGGTTAAATCAAGTAAAATACTTCAAGTCCCAAAGAAAGCTCTGGAACCAAAACAATGAAAATGAAGCTCTCCCACTCCCCTGTCCTGGGCCTCAACCCCAGGAATCTTTGCTCGTACTTGACAGTCTTTTTTTCAGAGCTTAAAAAAGAACCATTTTTGCAGCCACAGAAGCATGTTCACTCTTTTCTAAACAGTACATCTGCAATTCATCAGTGAACATTCTGCGTTAGATAATGAACCATTAACACCATTCACCTGCACTGTGATGAAAATGATATATCCATTTGTTATTTGAATAAGCAACAAAAGAAACACAGCCCACGTATGGATTTAAATATCTATCTATCAGCTCACAGTGGCATGTCACAGCAAGAAGGCTGAACAAATATGCAAAAAATTGTTGTTTAATGGGGAGAAATACAGTAAAATTGTTTATAGTGGGGCAGTAAGTTCTTAGTGACAAAGTAAATTACAGACAAATTTTTCAATGACATTTTAAGACTTCATATTAGATTCTTACATACTGTTCAAAAATCAATTTTGCATGGAATTTCTGTGAGTGTTCCATTATTAATAAAGCAGCAGTAGGCCACTGTGGCTGCACTCTCGCAACAGCAACACCTGAGGGGGAAGAACGCTGCCACACATTATCCTTGCTTTAAACAACTCAGCCCTGAATCCTTGCACAGCAAATCTCTGCCTGGGATAAAACCTTGTGCCATCTGTAATCAAAAGGATGTCAAAGGCTAGGGAGGAGGTGAATTATTGGTGTATCTCTGCAGGTCTTCACTTTACCTAACTCAAAGCAATTTAGCTTCTATGGGCATTAAATGTACAATTCATACATTGTACAATCAAATTCAAATGGAAATTGTCAAAAGAAACCAGTAAGAAAAAAATGTGAGAATCAAAAAATATACAGAATGTATATTAATTATTTCTTACTATCACACAATATTTTAAAACCAAATACAGTCACTCTTTTTACGGAACATGTCGCCTTTTTAATCTAACTCTCACTGCTGCACTCTTCCACATCATTTATGTAGGTGGCATGGCTCTGCTTTCAGGAGTAATGATCAGAATTGGGATATCTTTACCTGAATAATGTCATGTAATCCACATCTATCTTAAATTGTAATTTCTACTATGCACCTCATCTTCAATTTCTATATACCTGAGAGTACCACAGATCTCAGTTTAATTTAGGACATACTGAAGCATATGTTCGACTTTGAGTGCTTAAGTGCTTTCACCAACAGACCTAGAATGAGACTTTCACAATGAGGACAGGAAATGCAGAGCTAGATCCAAAATACAAAAGTGCTTTAGGAGACTTGGCAGACAGGAGAGACTCCTGCTGCCCTCAAAACCAACACTGCTTAACTGCCCAAGGTTTATGTGACCTGAGGTTTACTTGCATTTTAAATGAAGAATTAAATGCTCTTTGCTATATTCAGTGAAATAATATCTATAAAGGGAAACAGAATTCCCATACTGACCCTTACGTTTAGAAATTAGGAATGAAAATTTTCTGAAAAATCCATTTGAATAAGAAATTCCTTATTCTAAAGAAAAATCTCAAGGCCCAACATTATTATACAACATATTTAATGATAGAGAGGTCTGTGTACCTTGATTGGCTAACAGATGAAACCTGAATAGTGCCTAATACAACCTAATTCATTGTTCAGAATTTATGAGACTCATCATCATTTAATTAACAATATAAATATTAAAAAACATTTTCTAATAAAATTTTATAATTGTAATAAGAGACTCCACTATATGAATTATGGACTATTAATTCACACCCAGTTGTGTTGAAACTGGGTATGAATGAATAGATCATAATTCAAATCTTGTCATGTCTTAGAGCTGAAAATAAAAATGCAGACAAAATAAAATGGAATAATACCTTGCAGAGATAAATTAGTTAAAACTCAAGTTATTAATATAATTTATTATTCCAGCTCTTTAGTTCATCTTCTCACATAAAACATGATGCCTAATCCCACAGTCCTTACTCATGGAACACGTGTGCTTCAGCAGACAGCAGTGCAGTGGTGGTGACCCCAGAGATCTTGTCGGGGGTGCTGGTAGATGATGCTGATATTTGCATCAGGCAAGAGCTTGGCTGATTTGCTTAATGAGGATTTTTTTTTCTAGTGAAATGACTCCAAAACAATGGATCTTAACAATCAATTAGGCTGAGCAACATGTTTTCATAAATTCAAATAATAAATTGATTTGTCAAAACAACAATTTAACCACAATGCTTCAAGAATCTTAGTTGAGCCAGACTAATATTTACAGTCAAAAAGGGAGCAAAAAGGCCAGAAATGTCATTTCTCTCTCTAACTGGAAATTTCTGGGTTTTAATTTCAAACTGATGTTTATTTTTAATTGATGAACCTTTTTAAATGTGTATGTGCTAAGTGAAATATTTCCATTTTTTTCTGTGAGCCAGAATGTCAGTTACTTTGTAGAATCATAAAAATTATGGTTGGAAAAGTCCACTAAGATCATTGAGTCCCACCTTTGACCAAACACCACCTTGTCAACTACAGCATTAAGTGCCATGAGCAGTCAATTCTTGAACTCTTTCAGGGATGGTGACTTCACCACCTCACTGGGCAGCCTGTTCCAGTGTCTGACAGCTGTCAGTGCAAAAATTCCTACTGATGTCTAGCCTGGCTCTGGCAAGAAAATGAAGGGTTTGCTTACACATATTTAAAACACTTAATAAACAAAAAGGTTTCAGAAGCTTAACTTGTGTGAATTTTAGAGATGCTTGAATTTGAATCTAGGTCAGTCCGGGAAATCAGCCACCCATCATCTGGAAAAGATGATACAAAGTTTCATCTAACTCAAGACACAACAGAGTGGTCCAGTCAGTTTCACAAAAGTTTCTCTCAATGTGTATCCCTTTTCTAGGTGCCAGAGGAATGCTGTAATGCTGTAAATCCAGCACAGAAATTAAGAGGAATTTGAACTTTCTTCTGGTTCTCACCAAGTTCAACCAAAGTACAAGAATTCTATCTCTGCCCCACATGAGCCACAGAAGAGGTATCTTCTCGCAAGCAGCATGGATGGTTTGCACAACGTTAGCCATGAATCCAAGATTTGCACTGATGACAAATGACTGGACACGCCTCCATCTCACAGTGGACACCATTTTAGCCACCAGGGGGGCATTTTCTGTCACATTATAGAGCAGCGAGTTAGGGGCTCTGGGGAAAAAATTGAGACTGCAAGAATTCAAGTGCTTGAAATCCACTTTCTACACATCTGCTAAATTCCAGGCAGAGCCACAGAGAATGAGCAATGCGGCAAAAAATCCCTTTCTGTTAGACCAGATTCAATTATGACCCATAAACTGTCATAAGATGCCACAGACCCAGTTCCCTAAGAAATGCTTCCAACCACAGGAAAGCTCCCTATTGCCCTTCCTCTCCAGAGAATGCTTGTTCCTATGTCATTTCCCAGTGACCTGCTCTGCTTGTCTTTGCAAAGTCTCTGAAATAGCTGGCACTGAGAACATTTACAGAAAACTGTGTGGCTACCATATCTGTAAATGTGCATTCCACTCACCCCAAGCAAAGAATTTGATGCAAGCTAGAAAAGGCAGAGGGATGGATTACATTAATTCAGTGATAACTCAGTTCTTGTTCAAACTTATCTGACATATGAGAAGAGAGAACAACATTGGCTCTTTGTATTATTAGGGCGGCTGAACATTAAGGGTGAAATCTTGGCCCTTGCAAAATTAGTGGGAAATTTGCCATTGACTTCAATGGAGCCAGGATTTGACCCTGGGTGAATACAGTTCCCATATGTGCTTCCATAAAGAAAATTAGAAATGATTTGTCTGATAGCATATGGAATCCATTTATGCATTATGAATAAGATTATTATTTAAAATGGAAGATAAATGCAAATTAACTACAATATTCATGCATATATTTGCACATATCAAATACAGAACGTGGGAATGAGAATCCATTACATTCTCCTTTTTCACAGTTGTTGATAAGAGTTTAAAAAACTTGATTGGAAGGAGACTTACAGGACAGAGGAAAGGTAACCAGCAACCTGAAAATTCTTTGCAAGTTTTATAGCAATACAACCCAGTTTGCCTGGGTTCTGGATTTTCTGATGCCCATCAGTCTAAACAGATCTTTAAAATCGCTTTAATGTTAGGTTTTCTGGTTTTGAATGAATTTTACTATTAAAACAGATGTATTTGCAGGATTGAGAAAGGAAAAAAAGCCAAAAAAGGGAATCTCATTCCTCATGGTGCTGTACTGCCTGACCTTTCCCACCAGAAAAATTATTCTACTTCTTTGGAAACATGGCTCCGTGCCATCCCCACTGCAGACATGGTTTCAAACTAACTTGGAGCTGTGCCACAAGGAACCTCTAGCTTATTATACAGGACAGATGCCAGACAAACTGGCTGAGGTGTGGTTGGGTTTTATGGACTTTCAATTGAAAGTTATGCTATACATAATGTGATTAGATCTGACTGGAATGCTATTCCTTATTTTGTTTTATTGAAGTTTAATTGTTTCCTTATTTCACTGTCATCTCTCCATTTGACTAACACTTGTGTATCACTGGTAAGATAAAATATTCAGCCTGGCTTTGTCTTTACACACTACTGCTCTTTGGACCCTTTTTACTTCCCTCAGAGAAAGAAAGAGAGAAAGAAAGAAAGAAATTATTCAAAAAGTCCAGTCCTAAAGTTTTATTCTGAAGCAAATGTTTTACCTGAAGGAGGTTAACAAACAAAGCATCAATCATACAAACAGATCTCATTTTCACTAAAAGATACATGCAGTTTAGATGGGCACTGCATTCAGTTTTCAGTCCCTAGTTGTGCATTCTGGTTTTTACAAACAGATTTCTGCACACATCCCATAGATCTTCATTTGCTCAGAACAGGTGCAGTGACCATGCAGTTTGATCAAAATTAAAGGATCTTCATTTACACAGTTTTTATGTTGGGATCAAAATTACTGCCATTTGAATACTTTATGTTTTCCATATTCCAACCTAGCAAATTAGTTTGACAAGACAAGTTTCTACAGGTGAATGAATTACTTCAGTGTGACTTGGTACCAGGAACGGATTATGAACACCAAACAGATGAGGTTTACAGATATTCAGAGTTTCAAATGAGTGACTGGTTATACTGCTTTTGCTTAACCCAAGTGCCAGTGTCCCTTGTGCTCTTCCTAGTAGCAGTGACCACTTGCACACAGCATTGCATGGCATGATTTGTCTTAACAGCCCTCTGCTGCCTCTTGTAAGGGCAAGTCTCCACCTGTCATTACTATTTCACCTATATTTGTCGTACTCCATTCACCTGATGGTAATGGCTTGCAAAGGTTATCGACAGGGAATTCCCAATGGAAAACTTGTAGTTTGGTCTTGCACATGCTGTCCACACTACCAAACCCCTCAAATCATGAGAGAAGTCCAAAGGCTTTGCAATTACACAGCAAATCCTCGTCTCTGAAGTTTATTCAAGTATCCCTAACCTTGGAAGCTTTTTCCCAAGAGAACCTGAGAAACTCATTTGGGATGTACATTATAATATCTCCTAGCCCATTGTACCTCATGTATTTCTTGGTCTTATTTTTTTTAGATATGGGAGCTAAGCTGGTTCAACAGCTGTAAATAAGGCAGACTTTTCCTAAGTGGAACAAAAAGAGAGTTAGTGACATGGCACAACATTAGTTAATTAAAAAAATCTAAAGGACGTAGTTTTCTTTTCTAAGAAGACAGTAAATTCAAAAAGCCAGGTTTGCTGTGCCATTGGAACAGAAGTTACAGAATTAAGCTGGGCTGTCCTTGACTGTATTTCCTCAGGAAGTTAGCCCTGCATTGGGGCCAGGGGAGGAGATGACAGAATTTTAGGTTGTGTTTAATTTGGGGGTTTTTTTAAATACAAAGATTTTTCTTTTCTATAGCACTATCAGTCTAAAAACTAGTGAGGTATTTTAAAGTCAAGTTGTATGTTTATCTCATAAGTTAACCTACTTAGTTATATATTGTATAGAAAAAACACTTTACTGGAGGTGTCTGTATGTAAAACTGCAAAGCCTGGTTTTAAACACTGAGTCAGCACTAGCAAAACATGGGCTGATATGCAGTCCTTGCCATTGTTCAGTTCAATTCCTAATAATGCTGTTCCTTGCCTTAGTCTTACATCACTGCTTTTCTCTTTCTCCTCAGTGCTCTGTGGCCTTGCTTTGCTATGCAACAAAGTCAGAGAGCCAGCAGGCTGCTCTAGCAGCAACAATAATTTCAAATGAAAGTTAACACACCTACTTCTTGACTATCCTTCTTTCTTCATCCCCCTCTATGGCTATGATTTATTAAAACAATATTGAGTGTACATGGACCCCTGCTTTCTATTGGAGAGTATTAGGTGGGTTCAGCAGCATGTTTTAAACATCATTTCTTCAGCAAACACAAGGGATGTTCTGGTCTTTCTTGAGAAACCACTCCTTGGTTTGAGAACTTGAAAAAATCTTTGCTGGGGCCATGAATTTCCAAGTAGCCATGGTATGCAGCACAGTGCCAACAGCAAAATCGCTACGAGGTCATGGAATTTTTAAAATAAATGTTATTTTCTATCCAAACCTCAAGTGATGTTATAACAAGGTTTTACTGTTCTTGCTGTCACTTTGCATTAAAAGTCTCAGACCAGTGAAGAAGGCAGAGGTGGGCAGTAGAGGACAAATTGGGAAGATCAGAGACATGGTGGAAGTTATATTTTGGAGACAAAGGAAGAAAAATTTCAGTTGTTGGATGAAGCAGAACAAATGCAGACTGAATGGTAAATGATAAAGTTCTGCCTCAGCTTTCAGTGCGTTAACAGACCTTATTTGCCTAATCTATTGCCTTCACAAGACCCCTTTCCACAGCTTAAGGAGACTCATTTAGTTCAGGTCTAGGTACTCACTCCTTGCCTGAGGTACTCTATATGTTCTTTTTCCTAGACTTACTGAATTGTTGCTTCAATTTCCCAGACTGACTTCCAGCTTGACTTGTTACTTTTCTTTTGCCTCAGTCATCACTGTTCTATCAATAGCTCTTGTTACTGTCCCTCCCTGCTGCGCTTTCCTGGCTCAGGCGCTGCAGGGCTTGGCCCTGCCAGTGAAGTCTCTGCCTGCATTCTATTCTGACCACCCTTGGCTTCCTCATCCCTGAGGGAGCAATTCGCCCTTTCTGCAACAGAGACAGGCAGTTCTCTGGGAATGCATCCTGGAGGAGAACCAATAGAGCAGTGCAACATATCTGACAAGAGGAAGGAAAAGAACTGCACTTCCCATTGTATTTCACCTCCTCCAATCCCTGAATGGAGATGGAAAGATCTTCCCTGCAAGGATGTGAAATGCATTTCATGAATTTCAGAAAGGAAGGCAAAGGTAATTGTACACTTGGACTCTGCATATTGCTGGCAGTCATGCAAAAAGTTATTGGCAAAGTGCATGGGAAAGCGAACAGTAAATGCGTGCCAAGAAGTAAAAATAAAAAATAATAGCAATTCAAACTTATTCAGTTTCCATAGTATCAGAAATATTGGTGAACAAGACACATTAATTAGCTGATGTAGGATCTTCAGTAGCATATCAACTTTTTTCCAAGCTCCTGTGAGACATTATTATACAATAACTGCCTACATCTAAAAAACCACACGAAACCAAAAAAACCCCAAACACAATGCACCCCCATCACACCATGACTTGAGGTTCATTTCATTCACAGAGGGAATAGTCAGGAAGATATCAGAAACTGAGGATGTATAAAGAACATATATTTAACCAAAACCTAAAGTACATCACCTACGAACTGGAAAGGAGGCTTGAACTTGGCAGTACTGATGGTTCTGCAGGTATATTGTTATGCTAAACAGGCTCACCATAAGTGAGCATAAGGAGATCCTCACAGCTTATACGTGTGCAAAATAAAGTCCAGAAGATGGAAGTGATAAAAGTGCTTAACCTCTTTCAGCTCAAGGAAATAGGTTTTACTTTTCTAACTGATGGTAAAATAGAAACCTAAAAATATTCAGATCAATTCTTAAAACTGAAGAAAAAAAAAGAGGACATTGCTTGTGTCTTTTGGCACAGGTCAGGTCTCTAGAAGTCTCTTCCCATGAGATGTGGGAAGAGTAAGTGCACATGTATCTGAAATACTTTTTATAGTATCTTGGAGTTGTTCTGAGGCTTGTTTGACTCTGGGTTGATGCCTGGGTCTGTTGACCTCCACTGACATGGAAATACAGGTCACACCTTCCCTGGCCTGTCCCCGTTCCAAACATCCTTCCATACAAGTGACATTTTTTTCCATTCCATTTATTTTGTAAAAACCAAAAGCTTTGACCAGAGTGTGGAAGGACTCTGTATTTTTATCTTTCTCAGATCTTAGCACACAATCCAACCCACAGAATAGAAAGAGCTGAAATTACTTGTTTGCTTCTTTTATTAAAAAATAAAGAGTTCACAGATGCTGATCTGTCAGACATTTTCCCTCTTAAATGTCAACATATATCTGAGGTCACAATGTGATATCAAAGTAAGATTTTTTTTTTTAAGCACATTTGACAGACAGTCCCAGTCTATTTCCAGCTTCATTTAAGTAGCCTTCTTCCTCTCTCTCCAAATTATTTTTCTCTGTTTTTCACACTGTTCCCTGTCATTATAAACACAAATCCTGCTTCCTTTCTGACAGAAGCCAAAGAAGCTTGGTTATAAAGATAGAGCTTATAAAACCAGGACTTCCAAGGTGTACAGTCTCTGTATTAAGAGCACCTGTATCCAGAACAAGGACTAAGGTAAATGCCAGTGACAGGGAGACCATTCTGCTCCTGACTAGGGCCTACTTTTCCTACAAAGAGAAATATTCCAAAATTTATTTGGCTCTTTTTCATTGTTCTTATTGATATTTAATGCAAGAGAATGTTGCACACTGTTTGTTTAGAAATACAAGTTACAAAATAAAATAGAAAAAAAATTAAATAGCCAAGATGATATTTTTTTCAAACAATGTGATAGACTATCTTTGGGAAGATAGCCTATCACATTCTCTCCTCTGTGGCCAAATTTATTTTAAAATAATGAAGGTTCCTAGAAATCCCTGTGTAAATTATTAACTTTACAAAATATCTTAAATATGTATCGACTACAAAGGTGTTGCACTAGGTATGCATTCATGTTCCTGTGCTGGGAATATAAACAACTGTTCATACATTTTCTCAAACATACAGATTTAATCTCACAGATTTGTCTCTCTGTTCATTTTGTCTCAAAGCAGAAACCTTGCCCAAGCAGTTTCTCATGAGCTGAGGTCAGTGTGAGGTTTAGGACTTACCACATAATATATTCAGGTTTGTGCTTTCAATTTACTGTATAGTGATTTTAATTCTTTAATATCAGATTATATCAATATAGTTGCATGCATTCCCTCTAATAATTCAAATCAATCAGCCATATATTGCTTTATCTATTTCTCCTAAAATGATTACATTTACATGCTACCAGTTCATTAACATAACTCACAATAGCAAGAGATAAGGGGGAAATATTGATACAACTAATAAAATAATGACAATGAAATCATTCCCTCAAAGCCCTGCATTTTTAGCAAAGTTTTGCTATGTGATGAAGCAGCTGTCAAAAACATGGCATCCCAACCCCTCTAACAAATTTTAAAAATCCCATCTGCAGGCAATGCAGTGCAGATAAACAGATGTCACAGAAGTACAAAGCCCAAAGAAGCAAAAATGGTTTGACAGTTCTAAGGTTTATATGTCTGAAAAAAGGATAACATATGTTTCTCCGACGAAGAAAGGCTGCAAAATGTAACAACTGCTAATGTTTATAAATAGCTGTTGAATGACTAATGCACACTCAATACCTGCATTCATTATTGTTTTGAGTTTCCCAAGGAACAGTAAGTAGATCAATTAGAGAGGACTACAAGTTCAGCATCTTTCTGTGTAGCATTAGTTGTTTAGTTTAACTGGAGAAGGTCCCTACACTATCTTTAATCTGCTTGTGGGGTTTTTCTTCCCCTGTCCAAGAACTCCTCTCATTAAAGTGAACTCTTTTGAAATATGCAATGCTGGCTACCTTGGTCCCACTTACTAATGGTCCTGAATTGATTCTTAATTAGTTGCAGTTTTGGTCAGAATCCCATTAAAATAGCTGAGTGTTCCAACAGGAAAGAAAGAAATGGCTGGTGTTGTGCTGTGAGCTGCTGAGACTGGGGGTGAGCCTGCACCCACAATGGCAGGCAAAATGCTCTAAGATTCAAATCACGCTCTGTGTCTTGGTTTGAACAGAAGCCTTCATACTGTAATTTATTCTCCATCTATAAAATATGATGAAGAAATGCATCCAGATGCTGTTGGGAAAATTGCATTATTCCAATATTCTTCTAGTCTCTTCTTAAGGAAAAGAAAGGATACTAATTCAGAAAATTAGCAAAGCTTTTCAACAAATAACAGGGTTTTTTCTATATAATTTTAATTGATATATATCTTCTAAATCTCTGTTTATATTCTAGAAAGCCTCGGGGAAGCTAAAGATTATATTTTCATTGTTTTCTTCCAAATGACTGAGTACTGCTATGAACTGTGGAATATTTTTGTTAATGAGGTGAATCTGTGGTCATTGTACAGCTATTGTTTTATTATTTGAGTTTAATTATAGAAAACTGAGGTATCAAGAAAATATGCTTTTTTAAAGCACTATCTGGAGCAAGTATCCCTGTTGTTAGGGAATAGTGATGTCACGTGAGCAGCTTTTGTATTCAGCAGCAATAATTCACTGCCTGCATGGGGGGATTGATCCCAGCTATGGTATCCCCAAAGGAGCCTCCACTAGGAATGGGCTCACATACTTTGATCTGTAGATTAACATGAGCAGGATCACAAGCCTTTGTCTCTTATAAACATCGTATGTCCCTAAATTTGTATCCAGCAAAAGGCTGAGTCTTGTGTTTATTTGGGTAATGAATTGCAGTAATTAATGCATGCATTGATTCCTCTACTGAGTCTCCCCTAAAGGCCATTTCCATTTTTAATTTATAGAAAATGCATACAATTCCTTTAATCGGAGCACAGTCTGGAATCTATAATAAACATTCAATGAAAAAAAAATAGAGAAAACAGAAGTGAGATTACTGAGCAGAATTTAGGTAGGAATTTAGGTAGATAGAAGTTGTATTTAAGATTGCATTAAAAGACAGCTACCTAGCAAGGAGTTTAAGAATACGTATCTGGAATTTTTAGGGCAGATCCAAACCTATAAACAGAGAAGCAGAAATCCTATTATTTTATTGAACAGATTTTCACTTACTTCAGGGCTCAATTTAGTCTCTAAACATGAATGTATATTTCTGTCACATATTTCCACTAAAAGGATGTGTCAATACTGTCTTTTTCTCAGTCTGTTAGGGCTCTTGCACCAAAAGAGACCCTACCATTTACTAAATATTCTTGAGGGGGAAAGATTCAAAGGAAAAACATGAGCTTCCTTTATGAATTGAGAATATTTCTTACTTGCTATGTGCCAAAACTGTACTCAGAATCATACAAGATGCAAAATGCAAACAGCCTTCCCCTCACAGTCCTTCAGTCCAAAAGCCATTTTTAGCATTCCAAACATTCCCTGATCTTAAACTGGATCATTCTCAAACAACACTGCTTCAGAACAAAGAAAAATAAAATGCAAACCAAATAACACAGTTGATAATTAAATAAATAAATAACAAAACAAATTATATTGGATTTTTTTTTTAATTTCCTGCAGTACTTTCAGACACTAAGATTATGTTTTTCCCTGTTTGGGAAATGCCTGCCTTGTATCATACAGTTCTTTGTATATATAACATTTCCATATACATACTGAAACGTGTGTAAAATTTGCCTGGGGAAGTATGAAAATACAACATTATAAATAGACAGAAAGGCAGATGGTGCTGTGCTGAGGAATGCAATCTAATATTTTTCTGAAATGTACAGGTGATATAAATTAGAAAATACCCCACGGTATTATGCAGCATAAAGGACACAAAAGGAAAGACTGATTTGGAAGCACACACAAACTAAAGGAATACCTGATTAACCTTTCACTGACTCCTGGTCCACGTGATGCAAAGCTTGCCTTCCTCCTAGAGTGATGGCTTTAGAAGAAGATGTTAAATTTAACCTCTGGCGCAATGATAAATTGACAATAAAAAATTCAATGGCTTGGTAATTACCAATCACTTTGGACATCGGCAACATTTTTCAGTTCTGTCAGTGCTCATTGGCACAAAAGCTTCAGCTGAAATTCTCTCGATCTCCCTCTTTTTAACTTTGTTTTCATGATGCAGATTAAATCTGCCACCCTATTACTGATTCATTTTCCTAATTTTTCATGTCTGCACCATGCCCCAGCTGCACTAGGCTGATAATTGTGGAGCCCAGCCCTGATGATTAACATCAGAAGAATTAATTATGCCTGCCATTAAAATTCCAGGTTGCACATGGTGATCAAGAAAAATTAAGTTTCTCTAGGCCTCTAAATCATTTCACCTTTGAGGAGAATGATAGTGACTCGACAGCTAAACTGCAGCCTGTGTTCCAGAAAAGGTCTAAACCACACACCCTTTGTGTAATTCCCTAAATGCCTTACTAGTTATTCTTACTGGTTTATTTCACTTGCTGAAAAGATTTACTGCCCCCAAATAAAGACAGCTAAACTATCTAGCTGATTGCTTGATTTTAATATAAACAATCTTTTTTGCTCCTCTCTAAGACTCTTTGAGGAGTATCTGTTATAATAATTTCCAGGTCAAGGCATCACACACAGAATGGGAGATCCAGGAACAGAACTAATTTCATAAAATTGGTAGATAATTTCCTTTTGTCCCAGTTACAAACTGAAGGGAAATTATGATTTTAGTACTACATAAGGACAATGATTTTCTCAGAAATAAATTGATAATGAAACAAAACCAGATTCTTAAGATCTTTAGGCTAAATGGTAATGAGTAAGGAAAAGCCTGTTGACTGACTCATTTCAAAATAGACTTTTGCATGTGAAACTCAAAACATTTTCAGTCTAGCCTAAGGTATGATATTTACTAGAGCCATAAAGAATAAGATGATTTGAGTTTATCATGTTCTTTTTCCACATTATGTTTCATTTTTAAATTATCATAATCACGTATATTACAGGCTTGGCTTAGAAAACTGTGATGAGGAGTCATATTTTGATGAACATATGTAAAAATAACATATTGAAAATAATAAATATCACAAAGAATATGCATAAACTATGGACAATATCTGGTTCCCTTCCTGTGTTTAGGCAATACCACCACAGCAAAACTATTGTGGATGTTCTTGTTAGCTTTTATAGGTGACAGATTTCTAGAATAAACTTAACAGAATTGGACCAAAGAGCAGCACAAGAGCAATTATCTTCCCTATAAAATATGTTATAAATGGGAATACTCAGTGCATTTAGAGATTAACTTCTACGGGAAGTCATGTGCATGGTGAAATAAGAGAAAGACCCTTCAATTTAAAACTTAAATCCTCGAGTTTATCATGAACATCACTGCTATAGCTCAAGGATATTGTATTCTATATAAAATAGGCCATTTAGAACTTGTGAGGACTTTATTGCACTCTCTCACGAATGACAACTAGCATAGTATTCATGATTAAATGAACATTTATTGTATTTGTAACAGTATTCCAGGAATGCCATAAAATGAAGCATGAAGTCATCCATTTAAACATTTTTAAAACATGTCTTAACTAAAAGCATTGAAAGTATCTCCTTAGAAGACTTATGGTTAAATCCAAAACCTTTTTCTTTCTGCCGCAGGGCACATATAACTCAAATGTACCAAGACTTTTGGCAGATCACAGATGTCCCCCCAGAGATCTAAGAAAACAGTCAAACATATTGTCAAAAGCCTATGAAATAAGGTGAGAGAAGTCTGAATACACTTACTGGTCTTGTCTGCTTCTATAATCTGTGAAGACAGAGCAAATGGAGACCTAAAAGGGAAAGACATGACAAAAAACATTAAGAAATAGACTCAAAACACTGGTGTAAGATTGTCAAATTAGACTAGCATTCAGAACCACAAATGTTATTTTTAGCAAGCATGACTATCAGTCAATATATTTAGGTGATAAAAGGTTAATCACAGATCTAATTTTAAGACTTCAAACAGAGAATGAAAATTAATTGTACTGTTTTTTGACAAATCTAAAAAATTTTTTCAAATGAATTTATTATGTAAATACATGAATGTTCCATCACAACCAGCACAGTATGAGCTTTGGGAGAAGATTACTTTCAATAACACTAGTCTTAAGGATGCCAAATCTTGAAAATAGCTTGAAAGGTTATTCTGGGATTAAGGTTTAGGATATGAAAGATGGAGATTAATATGTTCCATTTTCCCTAAAAAGCTTTTGTCTAGTTGAACTTACTAGTTCATGGATGACTCTTGCTCCTACCCAGAGTACTTTACACACCAGTCAGCTGGAATACAGCAGATGTTTAAGAGTCAAGACAACAGCACCAGCATTGTCCTCTCAAGCCACAGAGTTAATACCCTGTCCAAACCTGATTCCCTCATTTAGGGGTACTTGAATACAGTGTTTGACTAATTATTGTAGTGAACTGACAAAAAACTTCAGTTGGGGTCTTTAATAACCTCTTTTGGCTGTAAGATATTTCAGTTCTTAATTTCTAAGTTTTGGGTAATGAAAACATCTATTTGAAACTTCACCCGTTAGCACAGGGGGAAGGGAAGAGGAAGGGGAAAATCTTCTTCTTGCAGAAAGAATTTTACAGAAGTACAGATACATTTATGTTATCATCTGAAATCAGAGAAATTTCTGCCAGAGTGCTGTCCAGATGCTAAATTTTTCCGCCTACTGGAGAGCAGCTACAAGAAGTGGCACTGCTTTTGTCAAGTGAGATTCACAGCCTGGCTGGGAAAAGCCTTGTTGTAAATACTTTAGGATTAGTCTGATCAGCTCTAAACAATAAAAGTAAGCCATACTTCATTTTGCAATAATTTTAGAGAAATGTAAAATGAGATTCAGTTATCAGAAGTCCGTGGCTCTGTATGATGTGTATTAGATGAAGAGGTATCTGCTGTTTTAAGAGATACAATTACTATTTTTAATTGCTAAGCCTTTTTTACCCCCACCCCTCCTAGGCAAACACCATCTACCACAGAAAAATTATTTTGTATTGTCATTTATGATCATCTCCTGCCATCCTTTATCCTGACTTATTTTGCCTATTCATTCCAATTACATGATAGGTGAAACGAGTTATTACCAGACATCATTACTGTTTGGGTTTTAACCTTTTCTGGTAATTCCCATCACCACAGCTGTTTGAAAGCCTTTGCATCTGCCATCCAAAATTCTGTTAATGTGGTTTTCTATAATATCACATTACAAACTTGTACTAGTTATACAATGTGCTCATCTTTGGTAGGAAAATAATCCCAACAGCTATCATGTGTACAAGATCTGCCTAAAGGAAAATGAGGCTGTCAGACTAATCTCCTGTGCACCTCCTTTTTGTGATCTTTTTGGTGTGATTACTATTCAGGTTTGAGCATCCACTTGAATATAGTCTATTAACAGATTTTAAATTTATTTATTATATATTAGCATGAACGTGACCATGAACTTGAACACACTGTGACGGGTGCTATAAAATTCTACCTTTACCTCAAGAGTTCACTTTCCAAGACAAGACAAGTGAAAATGACAGACCAATGGAGAAATACAAGTCAGCAATGAGGCTGGATTTATCCCCATGTTGTTATACATTTTTTTGGAAACCATTACAAAAAAAAAAAAAAAAAAAAAAAAAAGAAAAAAAAAGAAAAAAAAGGGTTTGAGGAGAATAATTTAAAAGCATATTTTTTAAACAGAATAAGAATCATGTCTGTTATTGTTATACATGCAAGGAAATAGCAAGAGGTGTTTTAGCACTGATATTTTAGCACTGATATTTATTCTTTGATGTGTTTCTCCCTTTCACATCATCTATGTACTTTTGCAACTCCAAATCTACATTTATCTTTCCCATGCTGTCAATGTGACACTCATGTCACCTCCTAGACTAGTCCTAACAACACATGAACATGTAAGAACACACACAGCACAGCAAAGAGTTAATTGTGAGGTGCTGCCTGGAGCATGGATTCCTGAAGCCCAACATAGGCTGCCATGCTTCACTGCAACTGGTCCTGTGCCCACCAGCTAGGACATATTAGCCAGAGTTCCAGAGGAAAGCACACCTCCTGATCATTAATTCTGACCCACTGCTGCACTTGTCAAACAGCTTGGGAGCCGAATGGAAGTTAGACATGTCTCCATCACTCATATATCGTAAGGCAGTTGATGTCTCTCTATTCTCATACACAAATTCGGTGTACCTCTCGTGGTCCAAAGTAGTTCAGCAGGTCTGATTCCAGTGTTTGTCCTGAAAATTTGCCATACTTTTTGACCTGTATCAACTCAGTAACAATCAGAGACAACATTTCAGTATGATGCAAAGATCATGGAGGGCAACAAAGGGAAATACACTTTGAATTCTAACAGACTTACAATTACATAGAGATGTGGAACTGATGTATTGGAGACATATCTGTCTCCAATATGAAATAAAAATTACTTCTTCAATACAGGCAAAGGAGAGAAAAGGCCTTTTTCCTTTAATGCTGTTGAATGTCAGTTCAAGTACTCCAGTCTTCCTCACACAAATAATCACTGACTCCAAGAAGATAACTTGTGTTTCTAACGATAAGGTTTGCAGTCTCATTTACTATTAAAAAGTTTAAAAGAACAACTAGCATTTTATACATGCAAATTCTGGGCTTATTTTTCTATTGATCACAATGAAGGGTACCAGTTTAAATAATTCCAGACTTGTTTCCAGTCAACTCTTAAATAAAGAAAATAGGATGATTTAGTGTACATCTTCAGTTCTATGCTAATCAGATCTGGGGTCAATCTCCCTGCCACTGTAATTTAACTTGCAGCATATCTGCCTGAAACATAACACAATGCATTCAGCATGGATTTTTCTATGTGTAAATCCAGAAGCACGTATACATTTAAACACATACCAACAAAGTTTTGCCACATATTTATGAGGCATTTCTAATCACAAACTGCCTGAGGATGCTCAGGTGTCAGGTCCTTTCCCAATAATGTTCCAGCAGACCAGCAAGCTTGCTGAGTCCTGAGATGACTTCTTCCACAGCAGACTTGTAGAAACTGGCAGATTATGGTGCAGCAGCCTGTTACCATGTGAGTATGACGGGCTGGTCCCTGCAAGGATGTTCTGGCTCTGTGGCTGCCATCCTACTCATCCCAACTGTTAAACTGCCAGATGTAAGTAGGTTTCCATATTACAGACCTCTTCCAACTCTTCATTCAGAAAAAAAGGATCTAAATTTGGAGCATACATTTTCTTTCACCACTTAAAATCCATATTTATAGCCTGACTGGATTTGATCCTTTCTCAAGGATTTCAATGTTCTAAAGAAGTTTAAGTCTTCCTACTGTCAGGTCATTGTCTGATTCTACCATCTTTCCCTGGCATGTCCAGGAGAGCACCCAGCTCTCCTGGATTCAGATGGCAACCAGAGCTAGCTGATATCCCTTCCATGGCTGCTACAGTCCAAGGAGATTGTTAATTTTTTGGGGTGCAGATGGCCATTTCTGCAAGGCAGGGCAATGTTCACATGGTAGAAAAAAAAAGGTTTAAGCACACAGAGCTGATCTTATATTGCTGATATACTTATAACTTGCTAATCACATTTTATACAATTTAATACAGGTTCATGAAATCTCATGCAACCGGTCAGAGACAAGGTTCTTGTGCTCCAAGTTTAACAGCTATAAATTATATTTAAGAACAGGGTTTTTCCTTCCAGTTTAAAATTTTATTAATTAACTGTCACTACTTGCACAGGAATCTCTTTTAAATGTAAAAAGTAAAATGGCAGTTACTTAGGTCAGCCCATTTTGTCAGCAAGATCTGGTGGGATGATTCACACAAATGAAGATGTGGCAAAATATATCCACAACATTTTCGATTTCAAATCTCCAGAGAAGATTTTGCAAATAGCAAAGTACCATGAAGTAATTTTTTAGCAATAATCAGAATAAGGATAACTAAATGGGAGAAAATCCCACAATATTTTTACAGAGCTATACTTCAAATATTACACTTTGCAAATAATTATATTGCTTAAGAAAAAACCAAACAAAAACCCCCAACACCAGAAGTAGTGATTAATAACAATTCAGTTTGCTATGCTTTCATTTGTTGAGGACCTGCTACCTTGGTCAATATTCCACCCCTGGAGATTTCCCTTTTCACATGTTACTGGTCCATTCTTCAGGTTTGGAGAACCAGCCACTAGTTTTAAACAATATCTAATTCCTTCCATATTACAGCGTCAGCTATGTTTCATTATCAAATACTTAAATATTGAAAAATTAGCAACCATCCTCCATATGCTGTAAAAGAACAAAATTAGCAAACTGATGGCAATCTAATAATTTCTGGTTTAAGCCTGGAATTTACAAAAATCTGGCATTCACTGTCAATGCATTTTTCTTCTGTGAAGTCTGCATGACTTCTGCACTAGTTTACCCTTATCTGACCATCCATAAAATATAATTACATTTTCCTAAATTATATGTTTTCATATTCTTTGCAATTTTTGTTATATCTTCTGGAATGCAAATAGATTTAGAAACTTACAAAACATCCTCACATTTTCTGCAGTGACTACTAGGCTCAATTCCTTGAGGGACTGACAGAAGAAAAAAAACCCTCCTTTCTCATGTCTGTTTCCCCTCATCCTCATACCCAACATAACCAGGAGCAGTCAAAGGTCAGGGGACAAATGAGAGCTACTCAGCTAAGTGAGACTCTGCAAGTGACAAAGATAAATTGATATGCATGTGGGAAACTGGGATGAATGAAAAATGAAAAAGATGCTCCCACTGCTCTGGCACCTGTAACAGAAGAAAGAAAAACACATACCTTACTATGTGTGTCAAAAGTGATCACAACATTTCCACTAAGGCTGGGAAAAATAGTGTTACATCTCTTGAAAATCAGAGGGTTGGCATTTAGGTGTTTTCGCAGGTTTTACTGAGACACATAACTTCCAGGTTGCAGGATATATAGCAAAATAGGTCATATACTTGAAATATCACTCATACATCAGGTTCTCTGTCGAAGAACTGGATATTCACATGCAGACATGCTTTTGCAATTTTTCTGCAAGCAACCTCAGCTGAGAACCAAAGCTGTAAATCTCACTGTCTCAATCTGTTCATGAAATTTGCAGGACTTCATGATTTTAATATGGTCAAAATTTCCAAAACTCCTTTTAAACTCAAAAATTTTGCTGGAGCCGCAAACCCTTGGCGATTCAGCTGTGTTCAAGATTTGATTCAGCATTAATTTAATTAAAACAACTTTGCTCTTCATTAGTTGATACGTTATTGCAAAGCTTTGTACTCCTTTTAAGAATTGCCTCTTTCTGTGAGATTTGACTTCAGTAATTCAGGTAGGACTCCAAATGATAAATAACTTGAATATTGAACAAATGGCAACATTTCACTCATGCAGAGCAGGAAAATTTAGCCCCCATGGGTTATATTACAGGAAACTCCTTAAATCAAAATGTGGACACTCAATATTGAGGTGCATAAACTATAAGCTTTATTGATCGTGTCTCTTGTGACTGGGCACTCCTGCCATGCTAGAGACATAATTCTGCATGGGACTGATTTCCTCCAACTTTCACTTAAGAGTGCTCAGCATCTAAAAATATAATAAAATCCTGTTTGTGCACACAAGTATCTCCAAAGAGCATGTGGAAGAATTCTCAGGGGTATTCTATTTCTTCAGCTCTTCTGAAATCCTGGTCAGGCACCTAAGAATCCCAAAGGAAATTAATGGGTATGTTTTACAGTGGACGAGGTTGCCTATTTGGCACAAACTGCAGTAAAAGTATGAAATGTTTTCTGATAAGAGACCAATGCCATTTTGCTTTGTGATCCAGTGCAATGCTTGTAATCCATTTTTACATATTTGCATAATTTTCTTTCTATCAGTTTGA
This sequence comes from Zonotrichia leucophrys gambelii, assembly GCF_028769735.1. Taxonomy (NCBI): domain Eukaryota; kingdom Metazoa; phylum Chordata; class Aves; order Passeriformes; family Passerellidae; genus Zonotrichia; species Zonotrichia leucophrys. The sequence goes on along the minus strand of NC_088177.1, from coordinate 23,460,202 downwards.
GTGACTATTTACCTGCCATGTATACAGTGATGCTGAGTAGCTGCAGGAAAGGACAGCCAGTGGAGGGTGAAGGGAGATGCCAAGGTTATAAACCATTGTTTACATTTACAATCAAGCTTCACTTTCAGGGGAAGCTTCTCTAGCAGACATAGGTGCAAATGCAGAATGTCACAGCTCTCTATCAGGCAACACCCTCCCTGGCCCACTCCTGTAAATTCTCCACAGTGGCATGTTTTATTGCCCTGGAGACACAACATGATGGCTATTTATTTAATTGCTTGGGAAGCCCAGCCAAAGAAGGGTGTCTCATGTTTGGCGTGTTAGTTTCCTGCTTGCAAATTTACAATTTAGCACCGTTTGGGTTTTCAGAGTCTCCTTGTTAAAAGTGCGAGGGGCCCATTTCCCCAGATGAAGCACAACTGCTTTGTCTGCCTCCAAGCAGCCCAAATCCCCCAAAAGGCACTGAGTAGCAGTGCAGCCTGCTTGAAAACTGCTGTGTCCCGCCCCTTCAGCCACTGACTAATATTTGACATATTCTCCAAGCAGAGCTTTAGATCCAGTTTGGTGTTTTCTCTGTCCTGTCCTTCCCTCCCCTCCTCCTGCCTGGTTCTGTAGACAGACAGCCACAACGCTCAATAGAAGCATAAGTCTTTAAACTGAAAATGTCATCACTTAGGAATACAAGAGAGTGGTATGTGTCATGTATGTCTGCAAAATGCAGTTGCTGTCTGTTACAGTCTGTAGCAACTTTTAAATCTGTCATCACGGCATGAATTTCATGTTAAGCTCCTTCCCAGTGCTTTAGCCAGGAAGTAAAGGGGGGAACATACTGTATCATTTATGGGCATGCTGGTGCTGGGTCAACCATGACATCACTCTCCACTCCACTGAGCTGTAATGAGGTGAAAAGGCAGCTTTAGAACAACATAGCACTTTATTTATTAGGAAAATTTAAGTGTGTGTGTATTTCAATTTATGATAAAACTGAAAACAAAGGTTATGGACTATAGCTCTCCTACAGCCCAAAGTAAGTAGGGGAGGGAAGGCATTTTGTAGATGATGAGAGATTTAATGCACACTAAGCACAGAAGATTGAAAGTTCTCAGCAGGCTGAAATCCTTTACTGACAGCCCAGCCTATTAGAGATGGTACACAGCACGTTTTGCTGCAATCAAATTGTACTGTGCACTTTGATCAGAGCATGTCACTGAGGCAAGAGTCGAGACCACCTAACATCTTCAAATTCCAAAGGACATAGGCATAAAAACTGAGAACAGAGGAAAAATTTTGTGAGGTTTGGAGGCTAAAAGAGACCTTGATTGCAGAAGGCTCCCTAGAAACCTGCAATGCTTTTTAAAGCAACATTGAGAAGCTGGGCAGTTACATCTCTCCAAATTAATGGCTGAAATATAAGATGGACTTTTGTACTTTACAGTAAGACTTGGTTTTGTTTTGTTTTTCAATCACAGCTGGAGATGGAACAAAAGTAGTATAAAAAAGGGGAGAAAAGCACAATGCAGAATAGGTCTGATCAGATTTGCAGTTAATTGCTCTTGTTCCTTTTTTTTTCAACTACGACCATATTATTTTTACCTCAGGCACAGCACCAGCAGCTGGCTTTCTTGAAAATCACTGCAAAAGCATCACTGCTGCTAACCTCCCTGTTTTGAACCTTGACTTGCTTCTGAAAAGAACATCCCTCTGCCAGCTGATCACCAGCCTGGTAATCCCATCTCCCTTGGCACACACAACAAACTCCACATCCAGAGCATTAAAAGAATACTTTCAAAACCCTACATGCAAGCTGGACTATTCTGTCTGGAAAATCTGAACACTAAGTACCAGGTCTATCACATAATAATAATAAACATAAGTACTCTACTACCTATAATTAGAGGATTATATCTAGACATCTAACTGAAAAATGCAGTTTGATATTGAAATTCTTCTTTCCTGTTACAACATATTACACTTGAACAGCTCCAGTCCCAAGAAACAGCCTGAAATTTGTCTATAGCCAGGGTTCTAGGGTTCCAGCCTTCCTGAACGTTGCAGACTTCTGATACATAGAAAATGTCTGAACAGTATTTGGTGGAAAACAATCCATGAAAAGCCCATCCGGAAGAGACAGTGTCAGCCCCTGAAAAGGGGTGTTCTTTTTTCCAAATTAGTGGTAAGACAACGTCTCAGCATAGTGCTAACATACAATGCACTGCTTGAGTTGTGATTTCTCAGATGAAATATAAAACTACATTCCTCAGTGTTCACAGAGGTTTAAGAAGCCATGATGCAAAATCAAGTGCATAATTACTGACCAAACTCTCACATGGGGGAATAAATACTGCAAAGTATATTTATTCCAATAAAGGAAAAACTATAATTTAAAAAAAATTATTTTATACATGTATCAGGCAAATGTCTTGGGTATTTTTAAGATCATATTTCAAAAGGGAATATCTACCTTTTACGAAAAAGGGATGAAGTAGGCAGAACAGACAATTCTCTTCATTTCTGCCAAAATTACCTACTAGATGGAACCAAATATTTCCTAAGTTGCAAGGTCTACATTTCCAGTTATGCTCTACAATGAAGATGTAACAGAAAGAGCTGCGTAAATGGGGCACCTTATGCAGTAGGCAACTCCTCAATCCAAATGCAAGCAAAACCTAGATATCTTTCACTCTCTTTTTGTTATTTTCTTTATAGTTTTGGATAAGTTTAACCCCATCATGTCTTCTTGTATTTCCTCTCCTTTCTAATCAGGTTTGATCATCTATGGATTTCCTTACTTAGGAAGAAATGTCTAAAGATAATTCCACGAAAGTGAAATCTCTTAGTCCACCACTCATTCTTAATGTCCGTTTGCCTTCTCAGTGCACATTTAAAAAACAATTCTGGAAAACTGTATGAAGAATCCAATACTCAAAATATTTTTATTTAAATTTGACTTGTAAAACTCTCTCTGTACTTCCTCTCACATGTGTTACTTGTTTCCAGTACAGCATGAACCAACAGTAAACATTGTTTTTCATCTCTAGCTGTGATGGAAAGCACCTGGAAGACAAAAGATGACTGAGAAAAATCAAAACCAAGATTATACAGCATGATCCAAATTCATTCTTCATATGTTTCCTCAAATGCTGACCTAAATTGAATTACAGTGTGAGTCTGGTGCTCTATCTGCATTTCTTATTAAATTGCTCACTGTTAGCATCTGCCTTTCCATTATACCTTGTGGCCTTTCTTACTCATTAATAACCTCACCATATGCCCCAAGTTCAGTACTTCCTCCACTGAATTTATTTTGCCATTTACAGATTCTTTACACTTCTTTCAGTATGTGAAATATCTTTGTAGAAGACAACAAGAATAGTTCCTAAATTACCCACTACTTGCATGATGCTCTTTTCAACAGGTAGTCCTCTGTATCTTTGTTATTTCAGCCCCTCTCAGTCACACTGAATATCAGTCTATGAATCTACAGTCTATAGAAAGGATGAAAGAAAAAAGAAAAAAATCATTGTCACTGTATTAATCCAGAATGAGCTACTTCTGAGTACTCACTAACAGTTTTGGCTACTCTAGCTCAAAAATATGTAGCAAAATTTAAAAATAAAAGGAAAAGGACAGCAAAGAAACTGGAACATGGAGTGACTGCACAGAAATTATCAAATAGAGCAGGTTTCTTTGCAGGATTCCAGGGCTTAAAGCCCTGTCTCTGAGAAGACGGGAACCTAGGTATAAAAATCAGAATTTGCATGAAGTAGGTGAAAGGCATTCTTTTTGTAATACAAGAATTAGACAGTATCAAGTTAAAACAGTTCTAGAAATGCACAGCTTTACCAGCAAAATAAGACCCAAAATGCCAGGAAAGCTGGAGATGTACACCATTTTAAAAATTAAAAACATCAATTTAAAAATCAGCTAGATATTTTCTTGCATGAAAAATCCATCCAGGGCTATTAAACATAAAGATATCACCTTTGCTTCATAAATTCCTAGAGCTGTACATCAATGAAAACCAGAAGATAGAGAGAGGATTATCACTGTATGTTTGACCTAATCTCATGCCCTTCCCTAGGCAGGTATTAGTGGCTGCTGTTGGATGAAATCTGGGCTCTAGGCTGACAAAGGAACCGCAGTAATGCTAGCAGCAAAATTTAAAATCTCATTGTCTGGCACAGCCTACTGCCTGTGCAATGGAGTTAGAAGAGAGAATGCGTGCTCCTGCCCTAGCTCCTCTCGGCTCCAACACTAAACTGAGCTCTGGAACAAAACACAGAACTGGATCGAGTGTGTCCTGTGCCAGCAGTGGCACTGAGCTGGTGAGGACCTGCAGAGGCTGCTCAGCAGTGCCTCACGCAAACGCTGCTCCGGCAATGTCTGCATCGTGCGGCTGCCCCACCGCAGAGCGCTCTGGCTCTCAGGCACCGCGTCTGCCTCATCTCAGCCGTGCTGCCCGACACCACAGACCTTCTGAAAACACTTCACCCACGTCTTTTCTGTGCTCACAGACGGTTCTTTCCCCTTCTAATTTTCTAATATTTCTTACAGTGCCTTATAACCTGCGCAGAAAACGCTGAACAGGAAGAATCAGACAATGAAACACAATGCAGGAAGATTCCAAATCAGTCAAAACCCCCACCCTATCCACACACAATCAGTGCCAGCTGTAGTCCAATTAAACTTAATCTAGTCACATGCTCATGTGTTCCTCAGAAATTAGAGGAAATCAATTCAAATGCTAATGAGAAAACCCATAATTTATTATCTGCTGAGGAATGCATGTTACATTAATTTTAACTGTAAACAATTATTTTTATTGCAAGATTAATTACACCATCTTACACAACTTCCTTTTTTCATATTTTTTGAAGGAATTAGTTTTCTGCTCCTGTTTTGTTGATCTGTCACAATATTTTAAGCATGGAAAAGAGTAATTAATTTAGGAATACCACAAATGTGGTCTCCATTCTTCTGTCAAGGGAAAATAGAAAAAATGTCTGGAGCAAAATACAGAAAGATCTGTTTGAAACTTATGATATCAACAAAAGTACGGGAGCCGGGAAATAGTGCAGTCATCATTGGGAGACCAGAGCTAAAAACATAACACAAGAAAAGAAACCCCAGGTAAAAGCAAAAGAAAACCTTCATGGGTATTAATCAAAAATGAATGAGAAATAGAATTTTGAGATAACCCAAAAACTTCATTCAGTTGAATTAGAGGTTTGCTTTAATTTTTTGTTGATCACTTTTTATGTGATTCTTTCTTTTCCTCTGAATATAAAGAAAAAAAATCAACTTCATTACACAGTCAGGAAGTAGCAAAATATTTTAACAATAAATACAAATAGGTAGTTGGAAAAGTAGAAGCAATTCAGGAAAGCCTGTGTTGTTTGCTGACCAGAAGTCCTACTGTTTTATTATAAAGTATGTCTACACAATGAAACATCTGCATTATAGCTGACGTTTACTGCAGTGATACAGAGAAAAATGATAATAATTCAAGCAATATTTATTTTCTTAGTTTCTAGACTTCATTTTTTTGTTTGAAAAGCTTTCTCTAATCTCAGAAAAATGTCAGTGATAAAATGCTTTTTCCTAAGCAGCCCATTATTCTTTTTATGTCTTCAGTTTTTAACACTTTTACCAAAACAAAACTCAAAACCAGAAATGCATTGAAGGAGTTCATTTAATGGCTCAACAAGCAAGAAGACCATCCAATGAGTAGTTTCATTTCACATTAATTTCTAGGAGCTTGCTCAGTACAGCTAAATCTGGACCTGAGGTTTTGGGGATACAACTAAATGTGAGATTTTTCTTGCCAAGTATTTTAGTGCTACCTTTGGTCACATTACTTTATAAAAAACATGATAAATGTGGCTCTTTTCTTCCTTGCAAACCCTTTGCAAAGCTGATTTGCACTTGCAGTAATTAATTAAGTGCTCATAATGTATTCAAATAAGATTTTAACTATATTTGACATGGGTATAGTTTTAAAAATTGCAGTGTTTCTTTATTCTTGTCATGTAGTCATTAAATGCAATCATATGTATATATTTATAATAATGGTTAGCACACCTTTGTTGAGAAAAATAAAAGTGTAACATTGCAAATAACAAAACTGAAAGAATAACAGATAGCACTGTTCTGTACAGTGCTGTTCAGATGCATATAGTGAGAAAGATAAGACTATATTCAACCTACAATCTCTAATGCAAACAGAATATATTCCAATAAATATTCACCAAAAGTATCTGAGGAGAAGTTTCAGAAGGTAGGGCAGAATGCACTGTTTGTCCCCAAACTGTGGTTTTAGTATTAAATCGGATCACTATGTTATAGAGAAACAGAGGTCCCATTTACAAGAGCTGCCAAGTTAACATCTGAGCTTAGCAAACATATCCAAATTTCTCAGTGTTTCTGTCATTGTCTTTACCTTCCTAATTGCACACAACTCACTGTTTTCCTTCAACTTTGTGATTAAAAAAAGCACTGGCTCAAAAAAATCTGTGTGAAATTGTGAGTTGTCAAGCAGCCTTGTTCATGGTGCAAAGTTAAAATCAAACAAAGGGCACAGGAACTCCAAACATCACCTGTGTTTGATGTTGCTGGACCTATGCCCTGGCAGACTGAATAGTTCAGCAGCCATCAGAATTACACTTTCCCTGCTCTAAAGCACCTTTGTTTTTCTGGGTGGAGCTGAATGTGGCTACGTAATTTGTTGCATTTGTTAAAGGAACTGGACACATCACAGTTGCAGGTTCATCATTAATACCGGTTAAACTGCAAACCTCTCCACAAAGTAATAAAGCAAATGGAGCATACTAGCATATATCACATATATATTAGGAAACAGCGCTGTTGCCATGATGCTCTGATTAAGAAGTACAGTCTTCATTCACACCTCATGTGCAAACCTCACATACCAGTAAAACCAGAGAATGTGATGAAGCTACTCCAGACCCCTTTGTTCTTCTCATACTGCCAACATACAATGACCAAAGGAATTTTTCCTTGGCACAGAGAACTGTGTTGCCCTCACATGCGTGTACCAACACTCCTTCCTCCCAGTTTGCTCAAGCACAGTCTGCAATTCATCCTGACTAGCACAACCTTGGACATCTGTTCTTTTGACACTTTTCACCAATTAAAAACAGTGCTGACACTTTCCAGGAGAAGGATACAGGATTTTTCAGAGTTATTTTGCAGGAAAATAATAATCCCTAGAATTGTAGGAGGGCCTTCAAAGAAGATCTAAGGAGAAAATGGAACCAAAACACTAATTCTGTTAAGCAAAAAACCCCTAAATATAAGTAATTAAATTTTATATTTCCAAATTTTATAGTTCAAAGACAGAGAGAATTATTAGATGCTCACAGCTGGTCATTTGTTAATCTGAGGCCATTAAGTTTCATTCAAATGGCCCATCCAGCCAAAATATTTGACCCCATGGTGGTATTAAAGTATTTGCTGAGGCAGAAGGTAGACCAGCACAAACAAGAATCCAAGAGAGAAAAATTTCAGTGGAGGAGGCAAACTGATGAGGTGAGACCCACCCAAGTGGTCTCAGCAAATGAACTCTAGCCTGCCCTATTGAGGGCCTTTTCCATGTGGGCTCTGAGTGCATTCCCTGGCAGACATCAGTCAGTCTAACACAAGGACAGGAGCAAGACAAGCCAGCCGCATCCAAGAGGATTCTGTGTGTAACAGAGCCCCAGCCCACATTAGCTGGCGTCCCACGTCTCGTTATGGTCAGGCGCTATGCCTTCAGAGGAAGCTGAAAACAAACAAAATCCTTGGATCTATATACCTAATTGGATGTCTGGGGAAATTTATTCTTGACTGGCTAAAGCTCTGAAGCTGGAGAACTCTTTATAACCATTGTCTTAATGCAGAGCTGGCTGTGTCACAAAGCAATGCACAAGCATTTCAGAGAGAGCAATGCAAGCATTTCAGCTCTTGCTACAGCCCTAAAAGAAAGAAGGAACTCCCAGGAAAGAAAAGATAACTGGAAATCTTCAGCAATCCTTTCCAAAACTTTCACTGCCCTCCCCACATATCTGTCCCTATAAACACACAGGTATTAAAATTTCTTATTGAAGCTGGAATACTTTATTTTTTTTAAGAATCTCTAATTTCTCTTCCTTAAAAATCTAAGCAATTGAGGAGTCCTCCTGCTCACCTGGCAAGCAGTTTCTGCATCTAATTACTCTCACAGCTTCCAGCCATTCGATCTTGTTATGCTATGTCAGCAGGAGAGAAAAGCCCAATTAACACGTTTTTTTCCATGGAAGGCTATCTGATTCTTGACCTTATCTCTAAGAAGCTGTGTAAGTAGAACTCCTTGCTTTTTTCTTGGAAGAATAAGGCTTGCTTTCCAGCACATGTATAATTTTCATGGGCTGCATTTGAACTCTCTTACTTCCGTATCTAATTCTTGAGGTGTGGTCCCCAGAAAACCACACAAGCTTAAAAGTGATCTTGCCAATATTGTTTGAACTTACTTTTCCAGGTAGTTTTCTTCTGATACAGCCAATGAAGCCTTTGGTTGTTTTGGCTACATCACTGACAGCTCATATTGAAATAGTATTCATAAGGTACTACATTTTTCTAAGACAGAATTACTGCTTACATTTTTGACTTTTCTTTTTTGTCTCGCCTACAGACTTTAGGAACTAATGCTTTTCATCATTGTCTCAGGTTTTTTTGACTAAAATATTGGTATCAAAACAATTCTAGATCCCTGGAGAGCTCAACTGGAAATAAATCTACCAAATTAATCTCTCCCTTTACACAAATATGGTTTGATAGCTGTCATTAGCCTATTTTTAATCCTTCTAATAAGTGTTTTGGTCACATAATGCAAGCCTTTTTTCTTAATAAAAATGGTTGAAGATAAAATATATGTGCAGACAACTGCAAATAATAGTCAGCTTAGCATTTACAAACTGGGCTTAGATATGCTCCTTGTGTGCTCCACTTGAGCAGCAGCCCAGGTTAGCTAAAGCCAAAGAGGTTTAGCTGGGATGCTGAGGGCACCTTTGCAAGGGCCACCCTTGTGCAGAGCTGCACAACTCAGCACACCTGACGGGGACTTCAGCTCAGATGGCTGCTGCACTCAGGGCATTCCCCATAAGGGACTGCTGTCTTCAGGGCTCTGTGGCTTAGGGGTGCCAGTGATGGAAAAGCCTTCTAGAGCTACAAGGGATGCTTGCATGAGCCATCAAAGAACCTCCCCACTACTCATCTGCCTCTGGCTTCTCAGAATCTTCTTCCTCAACCAAAGTCCAGTGGACTGGCATAGCTTCTTGTGTACAGTGCTATGCTTTCTAGATATTGCACAGTAAACTGATAAACACCTAATAAACCCATGTTGTTTTGGAAGCTATATTAATCACACAAAATGTATCTGGCAGATTTAGTCTTGTCCTGATCTACAGATGACTCAAGTGCAAAACTTTGTCAAAAGTTCAACTCTCAAATGTTTATATACCTATTGAATGGTATTAAAATAGAAGATTGCCTGTTAAGCTAAAAGCTAGTGGCTAGTTATTCCCAGACACTTAATTGCTAACTTTCCCTTAAGAGACTTCCTATTTTGGAATGTCACCATTTGGGTAAATGTGTGAACAGAAAGCCTGGGTTTTTTAGGGTCATTTACTGCTTATCAGAAGCCATGATGAATATTGAGTAGCTGTACAGCCTCAGATGCGACAGTTACCTGTGTACTGCCATAGCTTCATCACAGATAATGTTTTAGGTGTTCTCAATGGAAAAGTGAATGTAATCCTGTGTGCAGGCTGATATCAGACCATCTGCAAGTGTAAGGAATTGTGCAGATGAATTCCTGCTGCATATCAGCTGACGAACATATAGATGAGTTTCCTCTGTGTAAAACGAAATCTTTCTGACTAATCAACCTTTGCATCTTGACACTTCAGTGGTATAGTATATACATCCTCTCAGCTCTGCCATCAGAATGTAATAAATCTTCCTGCTACTGTCATAATACTTTTCTCAATATTTATAGTTAGAAAAATTTAACTCTTGACTGCATGTTAAAAAAAATGGAGAGGATTGATTGTTAAAGTAAAAATCAATCTGAGGATTTTGATGATTTAACAAGCTGCAAAACCATATAAATGTATCACAAAAACTTTGATTGATTTATAACTTTGTAATCCATCCCTCTTCATCTATTATCCTGTAAGTACTGTATTAGCAATCATTAGCAGCAAGACGAGATAGAACACTGACATCTTCCTGACACAATATGACCATAACTGGAATCTTCCAATACACAAATGCTTTTACCTGGCTATTTATAGTGCCCTTCACTAAAGATGGGCTGGTATTTCCAGTTGTATTGAACGCCTGAAGTTTGCTATCAATCCTGGAAGTGTCTGCTCCGGATGGTTGTACCTACCGGAACAATAGTGGAGTGCCAGCCAGACTACTGTATTACTGTTCTTACCAGCACATTCATTTATCTCTGTAGAAAGACAATAATTTAAAATTAAATCCACAGTGGTAAGGATTAAGTGGATATTTTTCAAGATATTAGAATAAGAATCTGTCTCTTATCTCCATCAAAAATTTTTGTTGTTTTTGCAGAAGCTTAAAATTTTCCCATATGCATGAAACCTCATGATCACAGGCACAGGCTAGGACCAGTACAACAACTCTTTGTACCATCACTCCGCTAGCACTTTTTTCTAAAGTTTTAAATTTTCTCTGAAAAAGTTTGTACAGGATCTAGGAGCACATAGTCTCCATCAAAAAAGAATACCAAGGAAGATTGCCATCATCCTTATTTTAAACTAATTCTAAGCAAAAAGAACAATTTGTCACTAGTACATCAAAAAGGTATGGATTTGTTCTATAGATCATACAGATTATATACACCATGGAAGCCAGTGGTTTAAACAATATGGAGAACAACTTGGGCCACCAGAATTGATACTTCTTCCTATCCTTGGCAAACTTTGGATAGGTGTCACTTGTGGTAGCAATTCGAAAATTCTTTACAGAAGCAGGTACTGTGAAAGCCAGCCTAGACAGCAGGCTGACCCAGGCAATTGGTGGTACTGACAGACAGAATCGCCCCAGCATCCTCACATCTCTTACTGCCGTCCATTTTCACCCCATAAACGGGTGGTTTATTGCTGAAGTGCCTACCCTGGGCCAGTTTCTTATCTTGTGTATACTACCGTAAATCTAGCACAACTCCTTTAATGATAGGGGGTCATTTAGCATTTATGATTGTGTAAATCAACACAAACTTTGTCATTTCTGTCTGCACTAAATATCCTCATTAACTTCAGTCTTGTTTTCAGACAAAAAAGAAATCCATAACAATGGCAAGAACTACAACATGTTAGGACATTTAGAAATATATGACATAATGTAATGCAGTCTATTATATAATACTGTACTGTACTTTTATATACATAATTCCCAAAGAAATTCCTGCTTCACCCTGTTGAGAGCCCAGCTATGCATAATTCTGTGTCATCCTGCAAAATGCCTCTAAAAAGGCTTTGCCTACTGTCCGGTTTTCGGCTGTCTGGATGGCCTGGAAAGGCCCGGGGTGGCCTTGGGGCAGCCTGCGTATCAAAGGACCAGAAGAGACCTCAGTTCTTTTCTCGGTCTCTGTGTTTATTAATTGTTTATCTAAAAGATTTTCTTTCGGCCCAACAGAGGTCTGCTCAGCAGCCAGCCATGAGCACACTCCCCTGCCCTCCGGGCGGTCACCTATCTTTATACTCAAAGTTACGTGTACAATATTTATCATTTTTCCCCAATACCTTTCACCCTTATTGCCCAGTGCACTTTTAGTAATGACCAATCCCAAAGTGCCACCATCACCACAGAAGATGGAGGAGAAGAAGAAGAAGAAGAAGAAGGACAGGACACGCCCTAATTCCTCCATCTTACTTCTCTAAACCCCCCTGTACAGAAATCCTAAACCCTGTGTTTCACTCTCTAATTAACTTATCCCTTCACCATTCACTCCGGTGAAATCCTCCTATCCTCATACAGGTGTCGTCTCCTATGTAGGATCAAAGTCCAGCCACCAGACACTTCTGGCAACATTCCAGGACTCCCGAGCCCCCCAAGGGTGGTCTCGGTGACTCGGCACCTCAGTCCTGAGGTGCTGAGATCCCACAGCCTACAGGAGCAGGATTGTGACCTGGATCCTCATGCAGGTGTCTAAGCCAACATTCTGGTGACAATGTGCCATTCCAGGTTCACATATTTCTTAAACTATTGTCTTACACTTTCTTACATGAATTTATTGCAGCATTGGTACACTGCAGTTCTGTTACACTGCAGCACATTCAAAACATAATTGTATTGAGTTTGTGTGACAGTTTAGGTAATGAGTGGGGTACAGCTTCCAAGAGAAGATGATAGAAGCTTCCTCCAGATATGACAGAGCCAACACCAGCCAGCTCCAAGGCAGACCATCTCTTACCAAGGCCAAGCCCATCAGCAATGGTGGTAGTGCCCCTAGGACCACATATTTAAAAGGGGAGTAAAAAAAATCTGCAGAGACCAACAGAAGCAGAGAGAAGAGTGAGAATATATGAGAGGAACAGCTCTACAGACACCATGGTCAGTGAAGGAAGGGCAGGAAGTGCTCCACATGCCAGAGCAGAGACTTCAGAGCATGAGGAGGCAGCTGTGCCCCTGCAGCCCATGGGGAAGCAGAGATCCACATGCAGCTCCTGGAGGGCCCCATGCCAGGTAGGAAGATGCCCCAAGGCAGCTGGGAGCCTGAGAGCAGCCTCAGAAGGAACCTGTGCTTGAGCACAAGGTTCAAGAACTGCATTGTGGAAAGCACTGTCTCCTGTGAGAAGGACCCTACACTGGAGAAGGGGAAGGGAAGGGTGAGAGTTCTCTCCTAAGGAGGAAGAAGTGACAGAGATGTGATAAATTGACCACACCCCATCCCCCATTCCTCTGTGCCTCTGCAGGGAAGGAAGTAGAGAAAAACAGAGACAAAGTCAATCCCAGGTAGAAGAGGGAAGTAGGGGGGAAATATTTTTAGGTTTCAGGGTTATTTCCCATTATCCTACTCTGATTTGATTGCTAATAATTATACTAATTTCCCAAAGTCCAGTCTGTTTTTGTCCATGATGGTAATTGCTAAATGATTTCTTTCTGCTCTTATCTCAATCCACAAACCTTTCCTTATCATTTCTCTCCCCTGTTCAGCTGAGGAGGGGACTGATGTATATCATATCCTTCTCACACAGAAGAAAATAATATCCCTGGGAACTCTAAAATATTTTTCTCCATGGCTCCAGTAGGCCAAGGATTTCTTATGGGGAAATAAATAATTGAAAAGGCTGATGGGAAGAAACAGTATCCTCCTTGTATGTATACTCATTTTCTGAAGATCAAAACAGCTTCAGGCATGATTTTTAAGATCCTCTTTCACATCCTTAATATTATGGGAGAAGTTGGAAATGTCACCACAGAAAACTAATATGCAGCTCATCAATGCCACTCTGCCAGGCAGTAAGAGGGGAGTATAAAGAGTTATAATCCTGTTGAAACTGCCAGTAGAGCTTCCATAGATCCCAAGGGTTAATTAAAAGATTGTCAGAAAATAAATCAAATAAGAATTTGGGACCAGAAAGAACAAATAAATGCATGAGACCTCATTGGATATTTGCAGGTTCATAAACCTTCCTGTATGAATACAAGACAGAACAGGATTGGTCAAGAAAAGAAAAGCAGGTATAATATTATGTAAGTATTGGGCCTGGCAAACCAAGAGGGGTATAAATCTCTTCAGTGAATCAACCTGCCCCAAAGGTTGTGATCTTTATTTCTGTCTCCACTTATCTCTTGCTTTCAGGCCCTCCTTACTCAGGCCCAGTTAAGGAATATTTCAGGATTTATCCCAGTCTTTCTATTTTAGAGAAATAAAAATCAAACTAGCAAAATAAGACAGAGAGTCTTGCTGAGCACAGGTTTCCCATGAAATGTCATGTTAGCTTATATTGTCCCTGGGTGAGTCTACTGCAGTATGGTATAAAGGATCTGTAGGCCTGGACAACTCTTGGCCTGTAATCTTTTCACCAATGAACTTTTCACAGATTTCACCTTAGCCCTTTAGCAATCAAACCAGCAGCTGAAAACTGCACACTTGAATATTTATGAAATATCTTACTCAGCTACTTCTAGAGATGTTTTTCCTTCCATTGTGCTTTCCTTCTCCCAGAGAGCACAATGAAATAGACACTTTTAAAAGTACTTTACAAACATTGATTGGTTTAAACATTAAACTGTCACAAGACTAAAATGAAATTATATTAAATTACCAGTATATTGAATACCATGGGCCAAACCTGAAGAGAACTAAGTACACTAGCAGCATTACTGCATGATTAGGGTTAGCAAATTTGCAAGACTGTCTTAAGCATCTGCAGGAGCATTTCACCATTCACAAGTGCACATGAATTAGTTAATAGCTCATATTATCCACTAATACCTAGCCAAGGATTCCTTAAAAGTTATTCAAGCACTTGTCTTACTCATGTCAGTAGCCCTCATTAAAGCTAGTTCTATTAACAAAATGCAGTTAATGGATGTTTCTGGGATCAGAGGTTTGGGCATCTGTGGAAACATCTGAACAAATCAGCTGTAGGAAGAACCAGTGAGCTGCTGGTATGTTCACAGTCCCTTACTCCTGAAAGTGCTTTCAGAATCAGGTGCCTTTATTTGTAATAGTAGAAGACATGTCCATTTCATTCTCAGTCCAGGTATTCTCTGCATTTTGAAGTTACTTAGAAAATATCACTTTTTAAATATTAGCAGGTTTTACTTTACGTAGTGGATAAACTGTACTACTACTACTAGTCCACTTCCACACCTCAATAAAAGTCTTGTTTAAAATCCCATTTGCATTATGTAACTTCAAAGATGTATATATTCAGGTAGATACATATATTCTGTTCTTGACCTATTTCTGTTTTTCTTTCTCTTTTGGACAGCTACTAAATGGTTATCTAACACAGCAAGAATCATTTTGGATGGAAAGAGTTCAAGGTTTCCAAATATGTGCCACAGATTCTGTACAACTAGTACATAAATGTTCTTATGCAGATGATGGAGATACTATAGATTGGAGAACCTTTAATTAGCACAAGCACATTCCACTCATTTGCTTATGATATTCAGAAAGAAATATTTTGTAAAATTTAAACTTCCTAAAAATACTTTACATATTTAAAATAAATAAAAGCAGTACTCTCCTACTGTAGGCATTGCAGACCTGATCTCAAAATCATGCAAGTGCCAGAAATTCTTTCCTTCTGACTTCAAGTCTTTCCAAAGCTGCCTCTGTGTGAGTAGACTTTCTGGATCTTCCTCTAATTACGGACCTGATCTGCAAATACCAGCTCACCAAACACTTTTTATGACAACTTATCTCTACTTCTGAGTAATCCTACAACAGTTTACAAGTTTGGATTGCAATCTTATAGACATGATTACCACAATGAGTACAATGATGCACTTCTCAATGTTATTTCTCATAACGCTGCAGAACTTCACACTACACCAGACAGAACCTGTACTTATGATGAAAAACCAAAGTATTTTGTGGATTTACATATAAAATTCTGTCCTCTTCTGGCCCTTTCTATGTGAATGTTAGGCATGGGGCTGGCCAGGAACTAAGCACCACATTCCAAGTGTGATCCTTTTGTACATGTATATGTGTATCTGCAAGCCCAAGGCCACCTCCAGCATGACCACACATTGTATTTTACCTTGTACTCATTTCCTCAACTGTCTGGACCCAAAAAACATACGAAAAACTCAAGCTCTAGGTGGAAGGCCTGTTAACTATTATTAAAACAGCAGAAGTCTCAAGAAAAAAGACTGTTTACCAACAGAGCACAGACCTTTCTCAGCTCACTCAAATGCATGAGGCAAACTCCCACAAAGAATAAAGACTGCTGCAAAGTTCATGCCATTCCACTCCCAGTGCCTGATTTTGCTGTCCCTAAAATAAGCCCAAACCAGCTTGTGGCTATTAAAATAAGTACTTAAATCTCTAGCAAACCAAGACATTCCATTGATTGCCCTATGGGGAGAAGATGAGAACGATTGACAGATATTAGTCCCATTCCTTCATGAGCTGCTAAGCCCAGAACTACAGTGATAAACAGCATTTAAGACCCTAAATATAACAGAGTCATGGATCATAACCTGTAACTCCTGAGAAACCAAAACAGAGAACCAGTAAGGATCTCAAACTGCTCTGTTGAAATATGAAAATGTATAGAGGCAGAAAACACCAGTGTGATGTCTGCAGTATATAACTGCAATTCAACAAATAACATATATTTCAGATATTTTTATACATGGAAAACAGTGGCCTGCATTTCCTACTGAAATTAACAGCTCATAAATCCATAATCCCTGGCTTTGTGTTCATAACTATCTCTCCAGAACAATTTGTTCTATCACAATAAGTTGTTTAGACCTACATGCAGGAAGATTTATGCCTAACAATAGTAAAGATGTAGATCTAACTTATTAGTCTAAAGCAATTTATTTTTCCGTGGTCTTCACATGCTTTATGCACAGTCATGTTTAAGGAATGCACCCAGTGAATCTTTCCTGGAATATAATAGCAGAAGAGAACAGACTGTTCCACAAATAAGAAAAAATACTTCAGTCTATTCAGAAATCAGCCTCAAATTGACAAAACCTAGAAAGCAGGCAAAAAATATCACTTCTTTATAAAATAAAGATTACCCATACTCTTTTTCTTTAGCTATGAAGACTGACATATCGTGGTTTCTTGAATCTAACCATTGCTGTGCTTGAATTTATATTACATCAAAAAAAAAAAAAAATCTCCTCTCTAAAAAAAAGCATACTGAAATATTACAATATGGTTTTTATTAGTGGCAGTGCCACTGGCCTACAGAGAACATTTCCCCCTATTTCCATGTCCTTACACTTTTTTCCCCACTGTTCTCCACTTATTCACCTTAGCTTTTTAGCAGTCTTCCTATGAACACACACCATGCTTTGTGGTATGCTACCTGATGAGACATATGCTTGTAACAACCTTCACTGCAGGGGTGATTGATGTTAAAGTGCATTATGGGGATTATTCTCTTTTAAAAACACAAATATATAAAAGAGAAATACCATCTTAACAAGTCAATCTCAGTATGGCATCTAAGCAGAGGATATAATTGTTTGATCAACTCTAAACGAACTTAGTTTGTGGATCTGGGTAAAGTTCCACTCCATTGCCTATACAACAAATATGATGATTTAAACAATAAAGGATACTTCCTTCAGGCCATTCTTGCCATACAAATAAGTTAAGGGTTAAGGTTGATGGTACCAGGGACAACACAAATAATGGGATCAGAAATACATTTTTTACAGTAGCAGTAACAAACTAAAATTAAGAATAGCAGTGGACCAGAATCAAACTTCTAGTTCCAAATGCCACTGAGCTTTAAACACCTGTGAAGTTCACATTTAAATTGTGGATAACTTTCCTCTCTGGCCAAGCCAAAATCCCAAGGATCAGTGAACTTTACCAGAATGTGACTCCAGATACATTGGAGAACAAGAAATGTGAGCTTGCTACTATGCAACATATTTAAATACAGATTAAAACAAGCAATAGACCAACAAATGCCAATGATAATATCAAGAAAAATACTGAGGACTTTCTTATGGTAAGGTACCCATCCAGTTTACAAATGAAAAAGGATGCTCTAAGTGCAGGCCTCTGATTTTTGGGGGGAGGGGTGTGGTGGGGAGAAAGGCAAACAAAATTGAAACTAACCTTATTAAGTGGAATTTTTAGGCTTAGAAAGAATTGCAAGTGTTTGGGAAAAATAAACATAGAACCTTGTAAAATGCAAGTTTAATACACTGTATGGGGAAGGGAGGAAAGAAGGAGTTCTACCAAATATTCTGTTTTGAGCTATTCAACAAATGCAGGGATTACTGCAAGGAAATCAGCTGGATGCAATTACATAGTGACAACCTGACAGCCTCAGTAACGCTGGAGCTCTAAGATCAGCTCAGAGCTCCCCCTCAGTCCAGAGCTCTCACATGCTGCTCTAAGATTTTTTTCAAGCAAATTTCATTCTTTAATATTTATGCTACCACTCAAAGGCCCAAAACACATTTCTAACCATTCACATCTTCTGATCATTACAGTAAGGCTTTTGGACTTCTTTAATTTGGTTGTTTATATACACTTTGAATTTTGTCAAGCTGCTATTTCACTATAATCAAGTCTTCATTTCTATCTCTTTGGAGCAGTTTGTGGATTTTTATATGAACAGAAAATATTTTTATGTATGGCCTATTCAGAATAGATTAGTGAGATGTCACATCACTTATGAGGCATAATTCAGATTTAGAAAGTTGGCATAAAGCTGCCACTATTAACTCAGCATATATGCATCTATTATAGTGCAGGAAAAGAGCTAACACAACAAGTGTTCTAAATAAACAGCTAATACAACTTCTTTACAGTAAAAAAATTACCTTTACCCTATATCTTTTTGCAAATAACAGAGTGTGCAAATATATACATGTCTGTATCTGTAGATCTGCTACCCAAGAAGACTCACCTAAGGAAAGATTCCAAGATTTTAGCAGAAATACTCATAGTGCATAGAAGATCAGACATGTTTGGATATGACAGCATATGAAAAACAGAATGAAGGAGAAAGAGAAGTTGGGACATTATGCATGTAGTAAATAGTACTTTACATAATCTTTAATGAAGATTTTTCAAGCAATGTATTACTTTTAGCAGAATGAAACTAAAGCATCACAGGGAAAACTGCTTTGACTTCAATAGCAGCAGAAAAGATGAGACATGTGAGACAGACAGTATTTATGAAGGTTGCTCATTCCCAAAAGGAATGAATCTTTTGGCTTGCAAGAATGCTGTGTTAACACCATCTCAGCCAATACAAGAAAGGCTATGATTTTCTCAGCTTCAACAGAGGAAAAAGCCTATTAATGGGTAAACTCATAACTGCCTTGTTTCAGACCCATTTTGATCCTATACAGAATGTGCATTCAATGAAGAACAGACTACAGAAAACTCCCAAAATTCTTAAGGAATAATCACCAAGCAGCTCTTAAATGAAGAAAAGAAATGACTTTTTTTTAATGGAGTGCGCAATTAAAGTGTAGGACTCACAAATATCTATGAATTCAGTGCTAATTAGATAAATTAGTGTCAGACAGTTCATCATCTAAGGACAAAAACAGTGCTGTTCAACAGCACAGAAGAGCTCAGGTTTATCAGTTTGGACTTCCCATCAGCACACTGAGGAGAAGATGGACAGCAAAAGGGAGGATTCTGCAGGGGACAAGTGACAGATAGGGGAGATGCTATGGTACAGGAAGAGAACTCAAGGGGGTTAGAAATTAGGAACCAGCAAAAGCCTTGTGGCAGGAGGCATTAAAACAATGAATCACATTCATGAAAATGCAGAATTCATTAAAAGCTGTCCCTTTATTAATTTTTTTACATATAGATAATGACTGAAGCATAAAACAATAAGTCAGAAATTAGAGCTCTTTAAGAGCAGATATTGAATGTCAAGCTCAAGGAGAGGCAGATTGACTTTTGTATGGCATTTGTTAATTCCTTTTTCCCCTTTGACACTGTTTCATTATGAAAACAGTTGAGCATGTGTGGATTAATGTACCTTTAACATATAAAGAATTACAGTCAAAATACAGAAAACTCTAAATTACAAGTCCCATAGTTATTACTATTCCTATCCAAAAAAAGACATTTTTTCAGTTAAAAAATCCTTCTCTGGAGACCTTTTAATCCCATCAGTTATTACTTCATTTAGTGGTGTGACTTATCCGAGCATGCCCAGGGCCAGACAACCCAGTTAAATCTGCAGCTCTCTATACTGCCCCCATACAAACACCTTAAGGAAGTGACTGCCTCTTCTGCAGCATTCTGGAGAGCAACTGATGGATGACTGTTCAGATTATGGTGCTGATGTTCATATGCAAGTTGCCCCTCAGTATGCCAGGTTATGCTACCTAAGTATATTAATTTCTGTGAAATAGTACAAAAATAATACACAAATTTCATAATAATTATGTTTGTTGTTAGAATGATTAATAAATAGGCAGTATTTTTTTAATGAAGAGATAAGCACTCTAACTCAGAAAGCAGAAGAATAAGTCACTTAACACTTGTAAAAAAATTACTGAAAAACACATGACCAAGCCAATGGAAATGTGAGGAAATCTGTAGAAGGCCTTCATTCTTTCAAGCATGAGTGAAGGGAAGCATGACCCTGATATGTGGAACAAGTATTGAGATGAAACCTGCACATTTCAAACCCAAGAAAACAAAACCCCAACTATATAATGAGAAAATGTCTTTGTGCACCTATGGTTTTCATTCTTCGCTCCCCAATTCTGTCTCTCCTATACAGTAGACTCAAAAGTGTATTCCTCCTCTAGGGAATATTTGTTGGCTTAGGTAAAGTCCTTCTGGACTTTTACTCAGAATTCAGGATGTGAAACAATAGAAGGTCCAGAACCGGAAGCTGAGTCAATATGGGGAGTTCTTGTAAGCAACAGTTACAATTTATGCTCACAATTTATCCTTGCCTTTTAATTACTATTAAAAGTATCATCCTATTTCCTTCCCTTCTTGTAAAGGCATAAAGTAATTGCCAGACTTAAAAGTCCATGAATTTCCCTGAGTATCTGAGGGACAATGTGGCAGACAGCAGCCCCTGGCATGCCCAGTGGTTAGGTCTGGGCCAATGCATTTTATAAAATGGATGTAAGTGTGCACATTCCTTCTGCTGCTATCAGTATCAATCAAGGAGCTGGGGGGGAGGCAAGAAGCAAACACTGGAGAGTTCATCACACAGCCAGGCTGCAGGCCACAACCCTCAGTCATCTTGTTTCACAAAGACAATGCTGCAGCATCCCTCTGCTAGGCTGGCCAGCAGCTCTTTCTCCCACCAGCTGACATTTGCCCAGAGCCTGTGTTTATAAAAGGTGCTTGGCATGCAAAACCTATTGTGGACCTTGTAATATGATATGCTTTGTCAGTCATAAAGCATTGCTACTGCTCTGTTGCAGCAGCCTAACGTTTCTACTCAAAACCACAGAGAAAAAATATAGAAAGAACAATTCCACTTTAAATGCACAGTCTAATCAGCTGGTACCTGTACATAAGATATGAACATTAACAGAAAACTCTGACTCAGTGAATCCTTACAGCTGTGTGAAGGACTATTGTTTTCAGATGTGAAAAGCACCAGGGAAATTTGATTACAATTTTAATTAATACTAGCAACTCATATAATGACAAAAACACATCTATTTATACAACAAAACATCCATTCAGACAAAGAAATTCCCACTGGTAACCTTTCCCTGACTGTGTGTCAGCCGTTCATTTTCATTTTGCTGATGTTTCTCTTCTCTCTTTGCTTAACACATTCCTGGTTATGCATTTTATCTCATTTTCCAAGAAGGGCTCTATTTATGAAGAGTCACAGCCATTTTCTTCTGGATGGAAATGCTGCCCTCAAGCTGCCATTGTAACCTGAAACAAGGATGCTTCATTGCTTCGGAAAAGACCCCGGGGACACTTCTTCATACACATATTTATCTTCTTCATGATGTACACACAGATTTCCATTGTGAAGAAAAGCTGTGTGATTCCAAAAGGCTGTGCCTTTCATGAAAAGAAGGTTTGTTCAGGATTAAGATTAAACTGCAGCATTTTGGGGAAGAGAGGAGGCATCTTAACAGAAAAGCACTGCAGCTACCGTAAGGAACTGGAGTCAGATCACAGTTTATGCTCTATTCTTTCCTCCTCAATTCATTTCTTTTCAGGTTTCTGTTCTCTTCCAGTCTCCCACCTCTGTCCTTTAAAATCTGTTGGTTTTCAGCTTCATTCTTGATCCTCAGCCATATTATTTTCCTGCACACTAGTCAGAATTTTCATCCACTTTTACCTTTTAATAGCATTGTTAATGATTAGAGGGGAGTAAATCACATACAGGATAATGGCTGCAAAAAATTAATATGCATGATTTCTGTGATAGAATCCACTAGTATACTAATTGTCTGCACAGTTAATTGAAAAGCACTAAATATTTCATTATTCATTTTTTTTTCCTCCTTTCCTCATTCTTGCATCTGTTTATTTTTCTTTCTTTAGAACTTTTAACCTACTGTTCCGCTCTAATTTTTTTTAAAGAAAAAATACCTGCTACTGGCATCTAGACAATGCACTTAAATTATTTAGGAAATTGAGAATTTCTTTGGACACTGCTGCAGACAAGATGGGGAAGAGATTCCATCTCAGTATCTAGAAAGCTGCTATAGAAGGAAGTCTTGTCTTTTTTCAATCATCTTTTTTAAAATCAAACTTAAACTACTGTCACTCTGAAGAATGCAGACTCTTCATCACAATCAAGCTTAGACTCTTAAAGGGACAGAGCAGTTGGGCATTAACTCGAGGCCTCTGTTTGTCTCTAAAACTGTATTTCTCAGAGAAGAACTAAAAAAAAAACCAACTTAAAACAAACAAATAAAAAAAACCAAGACCCAAACAAAAACCACAATAGTATGCTTCTTAAGTCAAGGAATTTTTCCAAAATATCATAATAGTTAAAGGCTCTGCTATGTGTCAAATGAAAACACAATCTTTATGAATACTAGATTTTCTTTTTTTGCTTTCTTAATGCCTTTCCCCCTCCATCAGATGGAATTGGGGTTTGCTGGATAGACTTCAATAATAGCCTCTTATAGCATTAAAAAATGCAATGCCTAACCTTCATGCAGTCAATGACTACCAGTGTAATATACTAAAAATTATTAATTTTGTTTAGTATCTGTAAACATATCCGGGGTCCTTAAGTAACAGATTTTATTAATTCATTAATAAATGCATTGACTAACACATTTGGCCAGTATAAGTCTGTTTAGGTTTTTTGTGGGATGGTTTGGTTTTAAATTTTGAATGAGGCTAGAACTCACGAAAATACTGAATATACAATTCAGCAGGCAAAGAAAAGGCTGTTGTTATACTAACCAACCACATCTATAGCACCACAACCTGTGACAGCCATGCAGTTAACAGTCTTCCTGCAAAGTACAATTCCACTAAGCTCTTTGACAATCCTCTGATGGTTAATATAGTTGCACATTTATACAGCTGCATAAAACTGATGCTAAATAAACAAACTAGACAAAGTTCAGAAGGCAGCTCTACAGTCTGTGAGGGTGCTTTTAATGAGATGACTGCATACAGTATTTTTCTGCAGATCCCTGCCTCATTCAGCAAATTAATACTTATGCAGATTTTTCTCTCTATTTGCTCCACAGAACATGTGGCCCCAAACACAGAATTGTTCAGTGCTACATGGGCATCCCTCTAGAGTTCCTCAATATAATATAAATGACTTTTTCTTAAAAAGAAAAACCAAAGCCAAAATCTATGAAAAAATTATTTTGCGTGGTACTACGGCCTCATTTTCTGAAAGGAGAAAAAAAAGCAGGAAATACCTACCCATTGCAAAAACATCACCAGTAACTTTGCTAATACCTGATGCTCAGATCACCACCCATGCCATTTTATAACTTCCTATATTCAAAACACACTTCCCTTTGATGTCCCTTGCAAGTGCTAAAATCTTAGCCCTGTGTGTCTCTCTTGTCTCTATAAGCTTCACTCCTTCAACGAGGACTCTCTCAACCAGTGCCTGAAATGTACTGAGGCTCTCCACACTGCAAGGATCTGCCCCAGGCCAGGGGCTGCAGGCTCACACAGGCCAGCCCTCAGTAAAACTGCAGCTCTATTCTGATGTTCAGTATATTGCAAGTAACTGCAAATGATATGAAGGGGTTTATTTTCACTTTGACACTCTAAAAGATTTATCTCAAGTGTACATATGAAAACATAATAAAAACATTATTGTTCTTCATTTGCCCATAAGTTTGTGATTTGGCATTTTAATACCTTTCCCCAAGTACACATACAGCCATGCTTAAGACAGATTTCTGGTAAAAAAAAACCAGCCCTAAATTTTCAGATGTGCAGAGCACCTGCAACTCCTGTTGCTATCAGCTGGAGCTGCCAGGCTCTCAGCACTCCTGAAGCTCTGGCCTTAGTTTATGGACTGCCAGAGGTGCATTCATTCTCTAATGAGCAGCTAACATTTTGATACATTTTAATGGGATAAAGGTGCAGATGAGGGAAAAGAAAATACATGGAGAGAGTTAAATTACTCAGAAACTACTAATTCTGCAACTGCCATATGCCAAATCAACCCTGTGTTTGACATTGCTCAGCTTATCTGACCTGTTTCAAGGGAGGTACACACTGCACATAAAGTGTGTCCATAACCACCTCTTCCTTGCACATAAAACAGCTTATTCACCTGTGGGGAAGTGCAGCTTCTCATAGGACACTTCCATATGCTCAATGTCAGTGTGACTCTAGTGCTTAGTGTGAGGATAATGAAGGCTGGAAAAGCAGCTTTCCTGGGTAGCTGCAGGAGCAAGTGCACAGCTGTGGAGACAGACACACACCTGGAAACATTGGACCAGCTGCTTCTGTGACCACAGCCCCTGCTCTCTACCCTGGAAGGAGTGGATGGCCAGCAGTTGACAAAGGAAGAGCAATCCTATCCTCTTGGGGAAGATTTCTCTGTGCTCAGCTTATTACTGCACCCAGTTTTTAACCCATCAGTCAAACCTTTTTTCTGATATGCATTTTTTGGGGCTATTTTATGACCTTATGACCGTAAAAAATGGTTTTCCATTTGCTCAAAGGTGTTCGGTGCATTCAATACTACCTTACTCAGCCAATACCTCCATTTAAATTGACTCGTATTCACTTGACTCTCACACAACAAAAAAGTTGAACTACATTGTCCTATAATATTATTTTACTAATATTTAGTAACAAAAGACAGTTCTATTTCACACTGTATTATATGTTTTATGTGAAAAAGATATTCTTCTGCTTTGCAGAGCAGAAGAGCCTCTGTCATTATCGCCACACAGGCTGTACACTTCTCCGAGGATTTTTGCAGTAGCATTTCAGAGACAGGGCAGGAAAGAGAAATCTCAGCAGTTGCTCTGGAAATGGCATCAAAGGTGTCACACAGGACTACTCACAAGGTGAAATTCACTCTACTTCTAAACACAAAACTTTTATAGTATGCCCGAATATTTTGGCATCTTAAGAAACCTAAAAGGACTGGGTGCTACATTATAAACATTATTAAAAACAGTAAGATGTTCTTTTTTATGCTCTGAATTTTGAAAGCATTTCTACAGTGAAGCTATTTTTGTTGATAATGATAGTTGATAGATGTTGATAGTGAAGCTATTTTGTTCTGGATAATGCAAAACTGTATCTGATAGATTCTATTTTGAGCGTATGTTGTAGGTTAAGAAAATAATGGTGATTTCTGATGACGTCATCACTAATTGGTTTTATTAGTCATGACTAACAAATGCTGTAATGAATGCATTTCTTACATTGAATATAATCCTGAAAGGAGCCCTTGCACTCAGAAGAGCTTCCATTCCTTCTCAAGACAGAACTTCAGACATTTCTTTCTTCCAAGTCCAGACAGCAACCTGACAGACACAATGCAAGCCTTGCTTGTTCCTAGTCAGTGTTATAACTTGTGACTTTTTAGTGACTACATTGTCACCACGTTCTCCCAGCATTAGGGCTGAGCTCTTACCCAACCCATTTACACTTTACAGAGGGGCTGCTCTGCACCCTGGGAAGTGCCAGAGCTCCCAGGTCAACTACTCCACTGGCACAAGAACTGAAAGCCTGTAGGGTAGGACTAAGGTCTCACAGTGCTGTCAACCAGCTGTGTCTCCAGCTCTGGATCTGAAATGGGCTGGAGTCCCACACTGGCACTGCAAGCCTTCCTACCCGCAGATCTGCAAGCTACAATCATTTCACAGTCACAGCTCACATTTCTCTTTTAAACAGCAGCACTTTCAGACTTCTTTCTGGCCTTGGTGTGTCTATAAATGTTTTTAATTTTGTCATGTTCCAAGGATGAGGATGCATTCCAGCATATACACAAATAGAGCAGATCTCCCTGTTTTAGTAAAATTACCACTCTTGAGATCAAGTCTTGGGCATGATAACTATTTAAAGGAAAAAAAGGCTCCCATTTAACTATTTACAGCTATGTGTATGACACCATGCATGCACAATTAGGCTGCTAAAATTGCTTCAGCAATGACTGCAAAGCAAAGACTGCCTGAAATAAAGGGGCTGTGAGAGCTGCCACCACTTTCCAGAGCTTCTCATGCAGCAACAACCCTCTCCTGTCAGATGTACACAAGTATATTCTCTCAAGAAGAATCCAAAATACAAGAAATTTTGTATTCTGATTCATGACTGCCTTAAAGAAAGACAATATAATATGCTGAAATGACTCTTGTTTTCACATCACCCAGAATTTTAGCTAATATAAACTCAAAACTAGTTTCTTAAGTTAGATGAGCAGAGGCACACAAGCTGAAGAATTCCAGAAAAAAAACCAGAGGCAATAAGAAATAAGAACAATGCTCGTAAATACTATTTTAATTCCTAACTTTGACTATGAAGACTGATGTCCTTGATATTAGTGCAAGCATCAGAGAGACCAACAGCTCTAACAGCTTGTAAGAGAAATTACTCTCTGACAAAGGACTGGTGCTGTCAAAGTAATGATATTGCAGCAGTGTATCAACAGAAGAACTGCCATACCAAAATCTATCTAATCCCCCACGCTGCCTCCTGTTACAGCCAATAAGGATGCTTCAGAAGGATTATATATCATATACTGGTATTTGTTCAGATTAGTCTTTCACCTCCTAGCAATCTCTACTTTAAACATTTTCTAAGCCAGAGCAGTAAATTTTTGTTTATTTTTCTCTCATGAAATTTTCTAATTGTTTTTTGAACCATAATCAGTTTTTTGCATGTTCAACACTAAACAAAAATACTGAGATTAGGTATTCTACTGCTTAGTTTCTTTTATGTGAAAAAATTATCCCTTCTGTTTAAACATCAACTAGCCTTCCTTAGATTCATGTTCATATTACACTAAATACTATTTTTATTCTAATGAATATTTAAGTTCCCAGTACTTTAAAACATGTTAGCACAAGAGTAGGCGGCATGATTGTTTGTACTGACAAATCTCTCATCTTTCACAAAAATTTAATGCTCCAGATAGATTTGGTGGGTATAGCTGAATGAGCTCAGGACACTTTCTTCATAGTTTTAGTCATGATTTCTTGTCCTGAAAATGAAACAGTTTTTATTTTAGGATATCTCTGTGCCTTTTTCAGAGCTAAGAGTTTTTTTCCAAACTTAAAGCTCAGTACTGAACACCAAAAACTCTTCAGTGGCTTCAGAGAAATGTCCTGTGATAGCTTTCTTCCTCAGACTGGCTTATGAAGAAAAAAAACCCACAACAAAAATAATTCAAAGTTGTTTCAAAGCATGAAGTTGTTTACATTCTTCTACCAATATTGAAAGCAGTTAGACTGGAGTAATGTTTCCAGATTTCAGAATTAAGTTTCTGAAATTAGAAAGAATTTGCAGAAGTGAGACCAGAAGGATCCCACCTCTTCAGAACAAATAAAACACTGCATTCCTTTGCTGTAAGGCACTTCATTACCAGAATGCTTTTCTCACCTCAAGTCATGGTGGGGTGTCTGAGAGAACAAACTACAGTGGTTACTTTTAGTTTCTCAAACAAATTAGAGAGATCTGTGCTGCAGAGTCACCATCCTATGAGAAAGATTTCTGTAGACAGTCTATGCAATGGAATTCCATTTTTACTACTGGCCTCTTTAAAAGCATTCCCAATAATTAAATACCTGCAAACCCCATGTGTCAGTCTTTAATCAAATATTGTTCCAGAATTCATTTACACAATCGGATAGTGAACTTTTCATAGAGCCTGCAAAGAGGTCTGCAATTCACACTGATACATCTGAGCTTTCTTTGAACTCTCTAACAGGAGTACAGAGTCCCACAGCAGCAGCAGCCACAGCGCCATGGGAGTTACTACACACAAGTTACCACCTAGGCCTAGGAAGCTTCTGTAACACAGAACTTCTCTTCATGTGCACCCACACAAAGATCATCTTCTGAGGAATACTACAGGGATTAAAACCCAATCAACCTTATGGTACTACATTTAAAAGGATTAGGAAATAAATTACATTCCGTGTGAGAATGGGACAGTAGAGCCCTTTGCTGAGAATTTAGCAAACTCTATAAGCTATGTGTTTCTTTTTAAATGCAGCATTTTTTTCTAAAAAGTAATATTTTGGGGGAAAAGAGGCTGTTTGCAAGAGAAAAGTAATGGGGTTTAGATTAGGTTTTCCTTCTCAATCTTCACTTTTAACAGCATGACATTTGCCCCAAAGTCAGCACTCTGGTTTGTGTTACTATCCCTGGGAAATACATGCCCCAGAGAGCAGTTGTTTAATGAAAAAGTTTTTATAACATATTCATGGTAGTTAACGTGAATAAGTATTATATCCTAATAAAACATATCCTTAACCATGGCCACACAAATAATTCATCACTCCACTGCAAGGGAGTTTCCCAAGAAGACATCCCAACAACATCAGTAGAAAATAAATATGCACATACACACATACATAACAAGTTTGAGTTGTTGTCAAGCTTTATCACTGAATGTGGTTTATAAGGGAACTTGCTGCTAAATTAAAGTCTGCTCCCTCAAGGACTCTTTTGTCTCTTTCAAAATGTTTTTAAAGCATTTTACTCTTCAGTAGATCACTACAATGCCATGTAAATAAAACTGATTAATAAGAATTCAGTGAGGAGAGAGAGACATTTACCATAAAACCAGGAATGCTTTGAGCTCTGTAGAGATTCTTTTCTGCCACACACAGCTTGGCTGGAAACATTCCACTGGTCCCACAATGCACATGTTTTCAATTACAAACTACAGATTTTATCAGAGTTTAAGTTAATTGTTTTATACCTCTGAGATAAAAGCAATTCATGTTTAAAAACAAAAGTACATATCTTCCTATTTTAAACCAAAAATATTTGTGCTTCCAAGAAAGGGCTGTGAACCACTTAGAACAATTTTTTACTTTTAAGATCATTGTCATAGAAAGTCTATTCTTCTCTGGTGGTTTACCTCTCTCAAGTTATCAAGCCTTCACAGCATAATGAGAACAAAATTACATCTTGTGGCAGTCTCTTATGTTCCTGTTATTTACAGGCTTTTCAGCAAAAAGCAGCCCCTGCACCAGCTTTTTTAAGAGTGATGCAGTGTGCATTTTCTACCCACTGCTGTTTTCAATGTCCAAACTGTATCAAAGTAAAACAACCCAAAGGAAATGAAGCAGTTTCTGTCAGCATCCCCAACGTGCCATATGAAGTATACACCCAGTATAAAACTTGAGATTTATATGTTAATAATATCAGCTTGAATTTAATAAGTAAATCACATATATTGTTTTACAAAATGAGAAGTATCATCAGTAAGGACAGATAAATCTCTAAAATACTTTACTTAACTTTGTGCCAAAACCAAAAAAAATATATAACAGTGTGAAAATGTTGTATTTTCAAAATCCAGTATTAATACAATAACACCCTGTCCAGCAAATCAATATTTTTTGGTGTTCTGAGTAGAGAGTACACACATCATGACTCTACACTGTTTTAAACTAGAGGATGAAAAATTTCTCCAGCATCATTTCTGAAACTTGCACAAATGCCATAAAAGATGGTGAATAAGAATTAATGAGTGTTCCACTTCAATTGCTGAAAGCTTTTTTTTTAAGGGCATTTGGAAAATTAAAATGAAGATTTAACGAACAGAAACATGAAGAGTTTTTGAAGTAGAAGATACTAGAGGTTGGCCAGATGGGGAAAAGCCCCAGATGTTGGGGATTCTATTTTCCTCTGTTGTCATGGAATTGCCAAACAGCTGCAGGCAAGTCCACACTGCACATCACCACCCATCAGTTCATCAGCCCTTGATCAGGTGAAATACGTGTTTGCTGATCTAATTCAATAAAACATCATGAGATTTACATAAAAAGATGTTATGTGTGAGTGTAAGACAGTAAATACCCTGAAGTAAATGAATACCTCATCAGCAATGAGATAATTTGTGGCAAGACCTCAGTACTGAGCTAATTTGTTGCAGAAAAGAATAAAACCATAACAAACATAACCTGGACAAAGTAGAACTGAATACAAAGGCCATCCTGGAAATAATTTCTGCTCTTCTAGTTTCATGATAATTGTCATGTAAATCAGGAGAGCTAAAATTACACCACCTGGGAAAGCAATATATTTCTTTTGTTTATTAAGTGACCCTCAGAGAAGTCCTACCCACCTGATTAAGTAACACTGTGTTTGTTTTGTGGACAATAAAATGTAAAAAGTTTTCCTTTTCCTGTCAGCAAATGATGAATACATGTGGAACAGATTATTTAATACCACCAGACCACCAGGGAAGAAGATTTAGGTGAGCAGCAGCAGAGCTATACCATTTATTTTTATTACCATGCATTAAAAATTACGTTTACAGATAATTGTTTTTCTCTCTCCAATAAACCAAGATTAAAAAAAAATCAAGGAGAATATTTAATAATACCAGACCACCAGGGAGGAATTTTAAAAGTTGATTTTTTTAGTGACAAATTGGATTCTCTTTTTCTTTCTTTCCTTCTAGTTTTCCAATTATTTTTAACTGCAATTTGTGGAGAGAAAATCTGAAAATAGCACAACAAAATGAGTTTTCAGACAGGGGAGTTTCACACAGCTTAGGTTGTCCCTTTATAAGGGTAATTAGCTAATCAAATAGTCCCTCAACACCAGCAGTTTTATAACACCTGTGTAGCTGCCCACATGTTATATAATGTCTTGCAGCTGTAAGTCCTCAAAAGTTTGGTCACACAGTCCTATTTCCTAGTATTCTTTATCATGCTTGCCCCTCCTGAAGTCTGATACTACTGCTATCTGTTTCTGTGGGAGTGTTACTGTGTATAAAGTTGTTGATCTTCACTTTCCTGCCAGGAAAACTGTGTTTTATATAAACCTCTATTTTAAATTCCCAATCCCACTTTGAAATTAAAAGATTGTGAGAAAGGTCATTCACTTCTGTGATGCTCTTGATGCTAGGAAACATAAGTAGTCAGTTTGCTTATGTGAGAGCTCCAGATGATTTATCTATAAAAAGAATTTGCGGCCAAATTCTCAAGTCAATGCTCGTTAGCTAAACAAAGCTGATATGGGCTTCAAAGTCAGTAGTGATTTTGCCTAAGTAAAACCAGCAAGCCCATCAGGATCTGATAAGCATCTGAATGCCTCAGAATTACAAAAAGAAAAAGAAATTAAGCCACTGAGTATTTAGCTGTTTGTCTATTACAGTAAGAAAGGATCCAGATGTTAGAAGAGGAGTCTAGGCTATTATGTAGTGCTGGTCAGGTTCACACTATTTCCTATCTGAAGAAAACAAACAATTCTGCATGCACAGCAGGGCCATAAAAACATGCAGTGACACATGAATGTGCAGTGAACTTTTTCAAGTGTGCACTGACTTTCTGAAATATAAATGTTGGCTACTCAGCAATCACCTAAGGCTGCTGATGCCACTGCTTGGATCCATGTTTGCTCATTCAAAAAGTGTCCACAGAGGGCTTTTTTTATACACAACTTTAAAAATAAATATGTATGCCTGGAAGTCAGCCTTTGCTACATATCTTTTCAGTTTTATCCTGTTTCATTATCAATATACACAACAACCATTAGCTTAAATGAGAACTACACAATCCCTAGAAAGGGCTTACAAAGTACTCTGTGGTGCTTACACATGACCAGAACCCACATTCCAGAAAGCAGGAATAGCCTGCAGTGACACACCATGAGATGAGACATACCCTTATACCCTTCCACTCTTCTGCTTTCACAGCCAACTGCTCCTGCCACTACTGCCCAGGACACTGTAAAGGACAATGATCATTGCTGTCTGCTCCTCTTGGTACCAGAAAATATTCTCCAAAGGGAAGAAAGCCCTACTCTAATGACTATAACTCATTTCTATATCTACACCATTTCTTCCCAGACTCAGTTCTAGTTCTACTCTCCCATACACAGGGACCTCTTTGGATTAGGAACTTGTCTTCTTCCTCTTTCCCTTCTTTTCTCCTCCAAAAGACTCAAAGGCTGAATAGCACCTTCTGCAAGGAAGGAAAAGAACAATTCCCAGAAGGGCTAAAAAGGGCAAACAAAGCCATGTCCTTGTCTGTCCCAGCATGTGCCACAGCACACAAAGCACTACCATACACCATCAGAGGGCTTCAACCAACACAGAGTAACCCCTTTCCTCATCAGAAGGCTGCAAACATCTGCCCTGCTTGTTCTTTAGCCCAGCCTTTTTATACCCTCATGCTGATGCATTGCACCTGAGTGCCCTCTGTTGCTCTGGTGGTTGGTCAGCGCCCCGGGCACTCCATGGCTCACTGCTGTCAATGCTGCCCACCTGCTTTTCACAGCTGTACCCACTGGGGATGAGGCCCCCACAGCCCCACTCCCAAGCACCACAGACTGTGTGCCTACACTGGCCCAGCTACCAACCACAGACACTACAAAGATGCACATCCCAAAACCTATAGAATGTTTACAGTCCCTTTGCCCTAACTCCTTGCTCTTACATGACCAAGCTCTCCCCCAAAGCTCACCATCATGATCTCCAATGGATCCTACTGATGGAGGTGATCTCCTGTGATTTCTCTAATCAAATGCTGTGGTTTCTCAGACACTAAATTCTCCAGAGCTCTACTAACTTCACAAGTCTTCATCCCTGCATACAATCTTCTACACACAATGTCTCAGTCTGAAGCCCCACTGACTAACCTCTGCTTTCAGATCCACAGCAGCTGAACTTTCCCTTCCCCTAACACCCTCAGCCTCCTCAAATCCCAACCTTCAATCTCAAAAGTCCGTACCACAGTAAAACTGAATTTTGCCTACATTGTTGCTACCACTGAGGAGCGTATCCAAAGCTTACTAAAATAATTTTAAATTCTTCCAAACAGTTCAGGGGCAGTCTCTTTTTGTCCCTCTGTTGTGTTAGGCCTTTAGCTTTGGTTCTAACCTTCCTTATACTGGATAAAAGTCAGTTTGAGCTTTTGTCTATGCTGCTTTCAGCATAGAAAACTATGCTTAAAACTAGAAGATGGAGGTGAATATGTTGGCAAAATATCTAAATCTTAAAAAGATTAATAATTTTTTATAAGATTATGATGCTCCCCATGTTTAATTTGCAGGCACATCATATTATTAGATTTCAACATGTATGTTTTTTTCTTTTTCCTTTTTTTTATTCAACCGTAGCTATGAGGACAAGTAGTAAAATATTTGTCCATAAGCTAGTCTGTATCACCCTATGTGTTTGTCAGTAAATAGTTTTAGTAACTAAGTAATGGAGTTAAGTAACAAACCACAGGAGAAAGAAAATATGTTTCAAATGAGGTTTGAAGAGGAAAATTCACTGAAGCAGAAGAATGGGAGTTACATATGTAAATCTATCCCAGAAAAAGCCTAGTTATGAACAAAGACAAAAATATTAATTTCTCTTCCCTCTCTGGATATTATTTAATCACAAGCAGCCTTCAAAAATTATTCAAGATGCTTAACAGCAGCAACAAGCTGGTTTTTAAAGGGACATCATAAATACTCTTGCAAAACCAGATCCAGCTATTACAGCCACTTGAAACTGTCCCCTAAGAAGTTAAAAATTATCAATCAGCTAAATCTAAAGGCAAATCCTCAAGCACAGAGTCATGATGCTTTCTGGCTCCTCAGGTGTTGTAAGTGTTAGGTTTCAAATTCCTCCCAGAGCAGCAGTCTCCTTTTCCTTACGGCTCACAGCAAGTACAAGAAGCAAACAAAAGAAATGCAAATCTTTCTGGCTAAAAACCAAGCTGAGTCCAGGAGAGGCAGATAGCACACCAGCTGCCCAGAGCAACAGCTAGCTGATGAGTGAACTAATAGCAATGGACAGCAAACTCATCCCTCTTCACAAGCTAAATTTTCATTCACCGAGTTAGTAAAATCATGATTATCATTATTACATTTACTTTACACAGCATCTGCCCTGTACCTGCTGTTATATTTTATTTTGACAACTGTAGTAAACAGTAGTAATTCAGAAGTTTAGGCACAGATATCAAGGGAGAAAAAACATGGTAAGATACGGTAAATAAGCTTACAAGATAATTTTCCCCAGCAGTTGTACAAAATGGATAGTGAAAATGTTTCCAATGTTGACTCTACTTTCTTTGCCCCTTGTCTTGAAATGCAGAGTTTTTCTTGGCACAGGAAAGGTGCTGCTCATACTTCATTTTAATTTTGCCTGTTAAGTGACTGAACACAGGAAAAAGTTCTGGCACTGGAAATAATTTGTTTCTGAATTTTAATGCCAGTGAACATACAGTTGTATAATATTCATGATGCCTTGCACTTAGCACTTACAACTCCTTAATATTCAAAACCACTTTCCAAACAAACATAAAAGTTGTATGTAAGGGTCACTCACATAATTCTCCCTTGAATATCCACTTCCTGTGTCACATCACAGGAGACATTTTGAACAATTAAAAAATAAGATAAGTGAAGTATTTTTGTTTGACCTGAATTGGACATAAGACACCCAGATGAATGCATCTGGCTTTACAGAAAATGTTCTAGGTGCTCAAAGCCATGAGTTAGAGATTCCCAAGAATAACAACCCATACAGATCACCATAGTTCCATACTTGGAAATAGTACCCATGACTGACAACTTGCTTTACACATTTCCTTCTGTATTGTCCCATATTCCTCCTTTGGCAATATTTGGACCATGACACATTCAATAAATGCAGAAGCACAAGACTTCTTCTCCTAATTTTGAACTGAGATGGATATGGGTAAATGGAATTCAAGGCATTAAATGAATAATCAACATCTCTCTGCCAGTTTTGGACTATATTCCAGCTGAAAATAAATGTACTTCTTTTTCTTTAAGGCAAAACACCACAGCTTAAGTAGAATCACAGAAGGGTTTGGGTTGGAAGGGATCTTAAAGTTCCAACCCGCTGCCATGGTCAGGGGCACCTTCCACTAGACCAATTTGCTCAGAGCTCCATCCAACTTGGCCTTCAACACTGCCAGGGATGGGGCAGCCACAGCTTCTCTGGGCAACCTCTTTCAGTGCCTTGCCACCTTCACAATAAATAATTTATTCCTACTATTTAAAACTGCACTCTTGCAGTTTACAGCCATTACCCATTGTCCTGCCACTTCATGCCCTTGTAAATCTTCCCTCTCCAGCTCTCCTGTAGGCCCCTAATGGTACTGGAAGGTGCTCTGAGGTCTCTCTGGAGCCTTGTCTTCTTCAGGCTGAAAAACTCCAACTCTCAGCCTGTCTTCATAAGAGAGGTGCTCCAGCTCTTTGATCATCTTCATGACCCTCCTCTAGGCTTGTTCCAACACCTCCCAATTGCTTAAGTTTTCTTTGCCTGCTACTGTGTCCCATGCAGTTTGGAAGCAAATATTGCACTTATTAAGTTTCATCTGTAATTTCTGTTATGAAGTACCTGTAAACAAGTTTGATTTCAGCGTGCTGCAGGAAGAACTCTAGACTGTCCAGTGATTTGTTTTCACTAACATACTAAGGAAATCATATTTGGTAAATTCAGTCTCCTTCCCCTGCTCTGCTCTTTAAACTTCATAATTGTCAGGAACAGCTGCATATATTGCTAGCCACCTTCCTAAAAACTAACAGGCCTCCAACCGACAAAGCTTCTATGCTCCCGCTAAATTTGTTTTTAATTATATTGCAAGTAAGAAAAAAAATCCCCAGCTGTTAACACTGACTCAGAAAGGCTGAAAGGCGATGTAGAGCAGACATTAGGAAATACTTAAAAAAATTCTTGTAGTTCATCATGCTTTCGTAAGAGATATTTCTAGCTTTGAAAAAATTCTGAAATATTCTGAGATGACACATTAAACAATTGATTATGATTATTGTTTTCAGGTTTCAATGCCTCAAATTCTGCCTCAAAACCACAATGTATTAACTCTATATGTGCAGGTAAATACTAAGTTATTTGTCATAATAACTTTACAACTTTGTGTTTCATCTTGCCTTGATTGCTGAAGGTAATAGGGCCTGCTTTATTATGCCCATAAATTGAGTCAATTGACTTATCCTTATATCCTGTTTCCTGAACTTAATGAGAGATTCTGCATCATTAGGAAAACACATCATCCTATAACAGGATCAAAAGCAAAGTGAGACTGATAACAACTCATTTGGATTTTGGAGAACGTTCACAGGACAAATTTTCAGTGTTTTGACCTGAGTTAGGACAAACAACTGGCTTGGTAAGCAAGTTTGCTGATTCTTGTGCTTACTTTGCAGATGGCTCAGGAAACACAAAGCTGAGTTATTTCTGAATGTAAGTTACATTCAGCTGAGTATAAATTCCATGTGCTTTTGTATGAAAAGGCAAAAAAGTTCAGAAGAATATGCTAAAACAACATATTAGAGGAGCTGTTTCCAATAAAGGAATAGAAATGTTTTCAACTTTAGTGTATTTTCACTACCAACACAAAATACCTGACATATTACATTACCATCATGATATTTGAATGTAGAGGCTACCATTTGTTAAAAAAAATTGGATGGCAAATCTCTTAATCCCAGCAGATGGAGTTTATTTGGTATCTGGGCACATGAGTAAAACACTGGTAGCACACCTGGGTAAAAGCATTCCCTGGCCCAGAGCAGGTCACAGTAGGCAACATGGCATGTGCCACTGTGCTGCCCACAACAGCACCCACAGTACATTCTTCATTCCTAGCACATGCCAGGCTTTCTGTGGTTTACACACAAAACAATACCTTATTATCTTGCCTCTGCTCAGGAAAGATAAGAAAATAAAAACCAATTGCCAGCAATGCTCAGACGTTCTCAAGGCATAGGAGTGCATAGGAAGTTGCTCAAAATAACTTTGTTTGTTGATCGTCCACCTGTTGCTATGAATACATTTTTATTCACACACAGATAAAGTCAAAACTTAAAATGGGAGCAAGACCTAGAAATAGAGAAGACTATATATGTAATAGACAATATTTTCATCACAGATTAAAATCAAACAGTAAAAGTATTACAATTTAAAATGTCTTCAGGTCCTTTTCCAACTCCATTCTGTTTGGGTGTTTTGGGTTTTTTTAATAGGGAATTTATTATACTTCTAGTGCAGCTATTAAACTAAACCAAATTGTAGTTCTGCTTCCTATTCAATATTATTTGAATATGCATAGACCCTTGAACTCTCTATCTTTTGAAGTTAACACATTAATGACAGGTGGTTTTCATTTACTGTTATCTTTGAAGGCTACAGTATAATTTCCAGATAAAATAATAAAAAAATGACATAATACCTTAACTAGAAATATAAATTATCTAAAAATTTAAGGTTCTGGCAAGTGTACTGAAGCAGAGAACTTGAAGTTAATAATAAAAGGCATTTTTTCAAAGTATTAAGGAATAACTGCAACATACTGCATAGCATACCATACCTGACAATCCAGTAATACTTATTCCTGTTCATGATAAATTTTCAACCTCAACTCTATCTTTGAGGCTGCAAATCATGATACCAGGAACCTTCAAGAAGAATAAATGTGCTCCCTTTTTGTCATGACAGAACACCAGTTAAGTCATGTAAGCCAACTTCACCTGCCTTTCTGAACCTCTCTGTTTATGAGGGAGGAAGAAATTGCATGTGCAAGGAGAAAAAGGGTTTAAGACTATGAACTGAGAATGAGTGGTGTGCAGAAGGCACATAAATCAGGCTTCTCTTTATCAGAAATGCCAAACATACTGTATGATCCTTACACTTGTTTCTTTTCTCGGAACTACTTTACGGATGTTTAAAGGGTGTGGAAAGGAAGAAACACTTTTGCAAAAACACTAACATTGGCAGGCATTCAAATTGCTATGAAAACCAGTTCTAAAAGCCTGTTAGCTAATATTATATAGTATTTTCTATAATACCTCCCAAAGGGCTCACAGGAAGAAATTTGGAAGTAGAAGAACTAAATAATAAGTCTGATTTTTGTAATGACTCTGGAACAGTAAAGTCTGAGACAATTCCCTCTCAAATAGATCTGTGTTATCAAATGCATATCCAGCTTCTGTGAAACTCTTTTTCATGCATTAATGGATTTCTAAGTCCTCCCACATTGCCCAACACTTTATTTGGCTTTATGAATGGTTATGGACTATGGTATGCTGGTGAGGATGTTACTTTTTCAGATTGCTGTGGTCAGGCCTAGACACAGCTTGCATTTTGGAACTGAGCTCCAATCCATAGGGAGCCAAAACAGGGAATAACCAGGTAAAGCACTGACAATGTTACTAGCCAGACCAAGCATTAGTTTCATTAGATAAAACTTTTCTGTAGGATTTGTCACCTCATCTCTGTGTATAGTAGACAATAATACTTGCCTGATACCAGAGTAATCTGATGATTTAATAATGAATAAAACCTCATGAATAGTGGATATTTACATTATGATAAATATTACTAGCTAAATTAGCAAGGACCACTAGGCTCAGGAGAACATCTGCTTGATAAAATCAGGAACCATTCCTCTCTCTACTCTATGCAAGTAACATCCTCTTCTCTTGTCCTATATAGTATACATAAAAGCACATAATTTTTTACTCTTTCTTAGAATATAAAGCTTGCTATAAGTTCACAAAGATACTCCAAGAATCTACTTTCAGAAAAACTAGTCCTTATTCCCAGCCAGATCCAGAACTTTCAGCCAAGCCAATCTAATTGCTTTGATTTTATAAATTACTTCTAGCCATTTGAACAGCTTTGTTTTCACCTTTTCCCAACCTAAATATTGCCAAAAACCAGGTCGAGAGTTTTTGGTGACATAGTACAAAGCTTTCACATTAAT
The DNA here is from genome assembly GCF_028769735.1 of Zonotrichia leucophrys gambelii. Taxonomy (NCBI): domain Eukaryota; kingdom Metazoa; phylum Chordata; class Aves; order Passeriformes; family Passerellidae; genus Zonotrichia; species Zonotrichia leucophrys. Next base: position 23,421,121 of record NC_088177.1, on the reverse strand, counting down.
TAAAAGTTATGCAAATGTTGCTTTGGCTTGATTTAGAGTTTCTTCTTAGCCAGAGAGACATATTTAAATCTCTGCAATTTACTCTGGATACATGCCTTTGGCTTGACTGCCTGCAGGAAATAGTTTTTAAATACCAAGAGTGCACTACAGTTGTCCAAGCTTCAATGTGGATATGAGATTTGTAACAGCTTTTATCATCTCCTAACATGTGCCAGAGAGGAAAACATTGACTAGCTTGGAGCACTGGAAAAGGAGACAGAATATGAATCAGTGCCTACGTTAGGTCCTGAAGCTATGGGTGATTACTGGCTCTGAAGAATGGTCACTTACTGAAGATTTATATCTTGTTTAAAGAAACATTCAAAACAACTGTGCAAAGGACTTCTCTCTCACCGCCTTAAACTGCATCCCCTTAGCTACTCAGAAGTGTTTCTTTCTGTCTGAATTTCCCCTGCTCCTTTTGGAAAGACCTCATGTATCTATAGCAGCAGTGTGAACAAAACAGCTTTGCACTCACTGCAAAACACACAGAAAGGGAGCTGGCTCAGGAGGTCACTACAAGTCTGTTCCCAGAGCTCTCATACTATTTCACCTCTTACTAGAGGAGGGGCTAATACTCCAAAATAGTGAAGTATTGACAGAAGATTTGTTGCAGATGCTTTATCACTTCAGTGAATAAAGTAATTATCATGAATACCAAGGTAGTACTAAGTATGGGCAGCACATCTTTTATCTCCACTGACTCACACTACAAAAGACTGTCACCTGGTTTCTCAAACTGCTGAGAGCATTTGAGAAAAGCTCAAGAGCTGCTCTTTAAGATCCTTACTAATCATGTAAGTTATAAAGGATAAAATAAAAAATATCATTTGCACTAGAAAGAGGTTCAAAGAAAAGAAAATAAGGAAATTAAAAATCAAAACTTTCTAAGTAATGATGTCCTAAAAAAACTTTATGATGCTCCTAATTAACAGTTATTCTTTTTCCTTCACAGGCCAGATTCAATAAGATAACTGTTGTTATACTGTTGTCAGATTATATTCTTAGATGTAATAAATAGTAACTGAAATTCCATTATATGAAATATCATTTTGCAGTATTTCACATTGCTTTTACTTTTAGCACATGTATTGATAAAACCTACAAATGACAGAAGTGTATTTTTTGAGGTAAACTTTCGTTTAATTGGTATAGTGTGTAACACACCTGAAAAGTTAGTCACCTTCTCTGATTCATGTGAGTCTTTCTAGAAACACATAGGCAAAAGATACTTTAATTAGAGGGAAAATAGTACTTGTTAGCAAAAGTATTTTTTAAAGTTTTTTGAGTTTACAGTGGTCCTTAAAAAAACTTTCCTGCACACTGAGGAACACAGTTTTCTGTGAAAACTGTACAAGGAATTGTTTAAAGAATTATCATATTTATTTGTTATATAACAGTAAAAAAAAAAACAAACAAAAAACCAAACAAAATTTACAGCTGGTTTTGTGGTAGGAAATTTTTTTAAAAGCACAGTGAATGCTATTGAGCCAACCATCAGCAGAAACCTGCTCCCTGCCTTACAGAGAGCCCTTAGAGCAGCTGAACAGACAATCAGCTAGGAAGCACCTTCTGGACAAGGTGCAGATTTACAAGCCGGATACAAGCTGGATTTCTGACGCTTTCCCACCAGGGAGCCAGCAGGATGGACAATAAACCAGTCTCAGTAACCACGCCTCAGACACCAAGGAGATGAGGCCTGAGGTAGTCTGTGGAAAAGGCATTTGAGGAGCTAAATAGAAGGGAAGAAAGCCATTTAGCAAGACACTTGGAGGTTTAGGTGAGCCAGCAGCAAGCCACTCTGTGATCCATCCAAGCAGCCAGAGAAAGAGCTGGCTGCCCACCAAGCGATGGACTGGGAGACTAAGGAGCTTGAGAGTTTGCCAGGTCAAGAGCCTAGAGAGCTTAGAAAAGAGGTCATGCAGCTGTTGACAAGCTGCTTGATTGGTACAAAACATGGCAAGAAAATAAAAGCTCACCTCCCTGCTGATTTTCTGTTGATATCTATGACAGAACGAACATTCCTCTGGAAAATTTTTTTCCAACAGGCATAGTTCTACTGGAAGAGATTCTGCAAGCTTTATTGAAGGAACATTCTGTCTTTCTTCTAAAAATACCTATTGGTCATAAAAGATGTTACTCTTCTGGATAAATAACCAGTCTATAGGGCTACTTCAACTGCTTTCTTCCCAATAATGGAAGAAACACCACAGCTAAATTTGAGGCATTAACATGAAGGATGCAGTTCTGGTTTTCAGCTTTATTAACCCTGAAAACAGAGGAATTTTAAAATAACAGATATAAGAGCAGATAACAAAATGATGCATTGCTACAAGAAAAATAGCTAAGGTGAAATGGGATTGGGTCGAGGTATAGAACTTCACTACAGACATGTAAGTCTCTACTGTTTGAATTTTCTCATTTCTAGACTATTATCTCTATAGAGGTCTAGATTGCATTTTCTTGCTGAGCAGTGAAGATTGAGTTAAAATAAAAAAAATGCTTTCTACCAATTGTTCAAAAAAAAAAAAAACATAGGAACATTTTCTGGCCAAGGCTCAAGGTTTTTGTGCTTTCCTGAGCCTAACAAGTATACAATATTACCAATAGTAAGTAAAAAATATTATTTGGCTAGAAACAGCTTTTTAAGTTGCAGAGAGTAGCCCAGTTATGTAGTAGTACTTGTAATACAATAGGTTTCGTTGAACTCCGCATCAGAACACGTAATAGGTAAGAAAGGAGTCTGGTGAATAGAGACAGCATTATTAAAGATAGCTGAACAGACCAACTGTGTGTCACAAAGACACTCCTGTATTCTTGAGGTAGATATATTTTCCATGTCCTTAGCCAAAAAAAACAGTGGCATTGGAGAAGTGAAATAAAGAAATATGCTTATCCTTGCCTTGGCAAGAGAGGGTGAGCTGTGTTCCAAGCTCATAATTTTTATTCTCATTCTGACAATCACAAACACTTACTTATGCTGAAATATTGGACCATAATGCAGGGTCTTTAATATTATTTTTGAAACTTGAATCCTTGTCTCATATTTACATGAGAATTATGACAGTCTATCCCCTAATGCTAATGCTTGCCCATTTCACTAATCCTATACTTGTGCTTTTCACTTGACCAATCCCAGCATAGAAAATCCCACCACACAATGTAAAATGAGTCATAAATTACTTATGTCTCAACAACTTTGTAAGCTATAACAACAAAAAACAGATCTCAAGCTATCCACTTCCTTACTTTCACAAAGCTGTATCAACCTTGTATTCTCAATATGAATTTATTTTACAGTTCATCAATTTATTTAATGTTTTGTCTATCAGTCACTGATTCTAAATTCTCTTCTTTTTCCTATTTTTTTTTCCCAGCTTCTTGCAGCCATGAGCCAAAACTTTTAAACTTTCTATCCACAGCAACCATTGTAGCCTGGACTACATCCAGCCTTTTACTAACATCTGTCAAGTTCATATTTGTGGTTGCAATGGAGTGGAACAGAGAATAAAAATGGATGGCAATGGATTAACCCAAATACTTCTTTATTACACTGTAGCCATTTTATATGTCTCTCCTGTACTGATTCTTACTCAAGTTTCCATACAAATATACTCTTCTATGTTATCACCTAGTAACCAAAGATAAAAATAATCCTTTTCCTTTAATGAGGCAATGACCAACATTATCAGTGACACAACTAAGATTCTAACTCTGAAATGCAAACTTAATTCTATTGCACATAATCGTGCAGCTCTGTTTAAAACGTGTCGAAGCTCATAAAAGTATCTAAGAGGAAAATATTTTTGTCTGCAAAGAGTGAGAACAAAATCTATATATAAAGACTTTATTTTCTAGAGTCTAAAAAATAGCACTGATAATTTTTAGTTCTACTATGAATTCCACCCAAAAATCTCACTTCCTTTTCAAAAAATTAATTAACCCCTATGGGGCAATTCTTACAGACAGGAGCTAAGGAAAATGATACTAAACCACCCACCCAAGCCAAGCAGAAGGAAGATCTCTTGACATTTTGCTTGTTTGTCAAACTCAAAGCAAGGAAGGGTAGTAGTAGTTCCTTAATGTACTAATGAAAACTATGTATTGCAACAGTCTGTTGTTTATTATTATTTTAATATATATGTCTGTAGAGTTCCAAGTGAAGCTTTTCTTCAGGGAGACCCAATGGTCACTGAATTCAGTAAGTGTTTGTATGCAGACCTTTTACTTAATAAGAAAAAAATCTTTCCTTAAGTGTGAGGTATAAAAACCCAGGCTTTACCTGAAGGAGTCATTCATGTAGAACATTTGAAAACTTGAAAATTCATTATATCTATTAGTTTCCAGTACAGTCTCCAAGATTTACTTTTCACAAAAGCTTTCTAAGAGGAGAGCATTTGCTAAACTTGCACACATATAGCACGTAAGATGGATATGACAATGAATTACAGATGAGCTGTCCATTGACAGTGGGAAGAAATGAGCTTGGAATTAAGTTTTGTTATTGATTATATTACATTTTGAGCATAAAGGTAAGAAGAAAGATAACAACCTAGATCACTGAGTAGAACACATGATAAAAAAGTCCCAAGAGGACTATTAAAAAGTACTTTGGTATTTAGAGTTGTTGGATTTCTTCCAAGCTTGATAAGACTGTCAGCCTATTACTTTCATGAAGCAGTTACAGAAATTCAGCTTGGCTGAGTGCACTAAATCAATATATGGGAAAGATAGAAATTTTACAAATGCTGAAAGTTTATTTCTTACAAAAATGCCTAAGGGACATGAAGAACTTGAGCAGTCAATGTGTTAGCTAGATTTTAATATAAAACCAGCTGATAGGAAGGCGAATTCCTCCTTGAATTTCTTATTTTGTGATTACTGTGTTTGAAATGAGCTGCAGTGCTGTCAACATACAGTGAAAAATGAAGACACTAAAGATTTCTAATTATCATTTTAAAAACCAGGATAGTAATCAAACACTATTAAGCCAATTAGGACAAAAATGAAAAAAAAAATTCTGAATTGTCTTAGTTGAATAAATTCTGATAAAAAGATAACATGGTCCTGCATCTCTAGGTTACAAGTCACTGGAGTAGCTAGTAAACTCTGTCCTGATTTGGGTCACATGCTACTTCCCTCATTTCTTGCCAGGAAGTAAATGTCATGGGTTTAAAAGACTGCAAATGAAATGTAGATGCTAGTGTTGTCATTGACTAACTTTTTAGCATTTTTCTCTTCCATAAATATATCAAATGGAGAGTGTAGTTTCCTGGTGAGGTCGAGCTGATATGGTTGATGTAATTTTGCAAGTACCAAGTAGACAGGCACATCAGTAAAATTTGCAAGATTAGCAGGAAGCTACAAGTAGGACTCTCCAAGTAAAACAAGAGCTTTGAAGCCTATGCACTGTGGAACTATTGAGCCACATGAACTTTTCTTATGCTTGTTGACAGTCTGTCTTCACAGAAAAAGAAGTAGAATGCTCCCCCCAAACCCAGGAAGTCATGAGCACATAAAATCAGTTTGTGTTCTCTCAGCTTACCCACAATGCTCCAGATGAGTGACTACCCCTTCAACTAATGGCTTTTCACAGGAGCAAAAAGTGAAAAATCTCAGTCATGGCTATGTCGGCTAACAACCACTGCCTGTGCCACAGCTACTGCCTTCAGTGACTAAGGAAGCTGTTCTTTGGCTGAATTTTAGGAATAACTAACCTAAGAAGGCTAATTTCCTGAAGAAAACAGAATCACAGGCTGGTTGCCATTGGAAGGGACCTCTGGAAATCATCTAGTCCACCCTCCTCCTAAAGCAAGTTCACCTAGAGCAGGTTTCACAGGATCATGTCCAGGCAGGCTTTGATTATATCCAGAGAAGGAGACTCCACAGCTTCTCTGGACAGCCTAACCCATGCCCTGACACCCTCAAAATAAAGGTTTTCCTCATCTTTAGAGGGAACTTCCTGTGTTTCAGTCTGTGCCTGTCACCCCTTGTCCTGTTATAGGCAGCATTGAAAAGATCCCGGCCTCATCCTCGTGACACTCGAGATATTTGCATAAATTGGTAAGATCCCTTCCCAGCCATCTTCTCCAGGCTAAACAGGCTTATCTCTCTCAGCCTTTCCTCATAAGAGAGATTCAAAACAATGAAGAAATGGCAATACATTTAGGAAAAATAAGAATGATTGTTTATTCAGTAAGATGGAAGCATTCTTCTCCTACACGATGTGAATGTTTGGACAGTGTCTGCACACAATATACTTGGTGGAAGGATATCACAGCTCTCAAATCTGTACCTTCTGGCAAGATCAAAGATTCTATTTTAAGTTGCAGAAATCAAAGCTCTTCAGCTGGCTGTTCTACCTAAGCTTTTCTCAATTCTGTGTGAGGCTACATTAAGGAAGCAAGCAAGGAAAATAATGAGTGCTAATGTAACAGAAGTGGAATTTGGAGAAACTTAAGTTGAGGGTCACAAGGAAACCTATCTAGTCTCTGCATTTCTCAGCAACATCACTAATCAATTTTATCATGTATACTAAGTGATCTTCTTTGTAAATTATTTCAGAGCAGAATGATAGTTGTGTCCTTCACTTGTTACATAAAGACTCGTGTCATAACACTAAGTAGATTTTTAGGGTCTTAGATTTAAGGAAATAAGTTCAAAGTTCTGACATGAGACTAAAAAAAGAAAACTACATTTTCTTGCATCAATTTCATTTGTTTTGTCAGCTTTTGTCCTGATGTGAAGGTTAAAAGATTCAGTCACAGCTAATTAAGAGTTCAGTTTGATCACTGAACTATTCCTTATAATATGTTTGTTTGTCTATTATTATTTTAATAACATCCATTAAACAGTGTTTTAAACTAGATTTTTCTCACAAATTTTCATCCTAACCATAAATGTTAAAGAAAATTTATTGAGAAGGACCTACCATAGTTGTAAAATCATTAATTTTTCCTGGCAGATACCTCAAAATAATAAAACCATTCTGTCTGCTTGGGGGCTTGTAAAAATTGATGCTTTCTACATTTTATTTTAATTTAAGTGGTCTTCAGATTATTTCATGTGCAATAGCCAAACTGCCTTTTTTTCCTGAGAGCTCACAAACCAAGGCACTTAGCCACATCTAACCATCACAACCAATATATTTCTGCCTCTACCACCTCTCAGCAGTGTGGTACCAAGTCTTTGGTGACGTCTTCTCCTCAGAAGGGACTCACTCTAATGAAATGATGGATCTTAATAACTGTAAGGGAGGACAGGTTATTAAAGGGGACCTATGACTAGCCTTTGTACCAATGAGTCAGCTAATATCTAGCAGCACCTAAATCCCTCCATGTTCCTCCTCCAAATTCAGACATGTTATTCTTCCAGTTACAGTTAAGAATAAGAATATTGCAGCTGACTGTTATTATCTATTTCATTTGTTGCAACAGAAGTACATGGTAACTGGTCATGCTTTGGTTGCAAATTGATGAAATTATTCCAATCTTTAGAAAGCCATCTCTCCATTCTCTGCAGAGCACTTTTCTTTATTTGTAAAGTTGGCTTATTGCCAGGATGTCTACTCACCCTGCAGCATCTGGCCACCAGGTTCTCTGAACTGAGAACCAGCCAGGCAGAATTAAAATAAGGCTGATTTTTATGAAGCTCTCTGCATGTAAGTATAACATCTCTGCCAGCTTCCAAATAGAACAGAAAAGAGAATATGAAAAAGTTGGAAGTATTTTTCTTCACTGTATTTCTTTAACCAGAATGGGTGTGGTTGGTTGTCTTCAAGCAGTTCAAACAGCAGCAGACAGAAGTTTAACCATAGTCATGACTCAGACCAAGGGCACACATGGCTTTCAGCTAGCATTGTTCATCATTTGTAATAATGGAGATTGCTCTATAAATATTTATCTTTCTAAGAATGCTTCTTGATGCTTAGCACTAAATCCTCAGCTGAGGGAGACTGCTATCACAATGATGAAATTCTAGCAACTCAGGCACAATTTCTAGCTCTTTTGTTATTCCTCTGCTGACTTTCTTATTGCAACAAGGCAGTGTCATGCCAGTAAAAGCCACAAAAAACTTAAATTAAAAAAACAAACCAAACAGAATAAACCACCAGGCACAAAATGAGAAACTAAAGTCAATGAATATTCAGAACACATCATATTCCATGCACACTTCTCTGTCAGAACACATGGTAAAGCAACATAACAGTTATTCATCAAAGTTAACCCCATTTTTGGCAGTAAGGGTTTTATTTTATTTAGTCATTTTTTTCTTGAGTAATTTTAACTGTAAGAGTTCATACACAGAATAACTGAAGTTGGAAGGGATCTCTGGAGATCATCTAATCCAACCCCCTCCTCAGGCAGAGTCACCCATAACAGGTTGCCCAGGACAGCTTTTGAGTATCTCCAAGGGGGAAACTCCACAATGTCCCTGGACACTGTGGGACAATGTTCCATCACTAACACATTAAAAACCCCTCTTATCTCCTCAGCTCCTGTTGTGCACGCTGTTTCTTGTCCAGCCACTGGACACCACTGAAATAAAGCTGGCTCCATCTTTTATCTTCCCTTCAGATATTCAAATAAACTGCTGAAATCTGCCCAACCCCTCTTCTCACTAGGCTAAACATCCCTGTTCTCAGCCTTTTCCCCAGTTCCATAATCATCTTAGTGGCCCCTTTGCTAGACTCTCTGCAGTATGTCCATGTCTCTCTGGAACTGGGGAGCCCACAACTGAGCAGTGTGGGCTCACCCATGCTGAGTAGAGGGGAAGGAACCCTTCCCTGATGTGCTGACAGCACACCTCCCAGTGCAGCCCAGGGTGCCACTGGCCTTTTCTGCTGCAAGGGCACATGGCTGGCTCAAGCTCAACTTGGTGCCCACCAGGATCCCCAGGTTCTTTTCTACACAGCAGTTTTCCACCTGGTTGGTCCTCAGCACACACTGCTGCATGGGCTTATTCCCTACCAGGAAATTTCCCCTATCTTTATTTATTGTATTTCCCTATCTTTAACTTCATGAGAGTCCTGTGGGGCCATTTCTCTGACCTCTTGAGGTCCCTCTGGATGGCAGCAAGCCCTCTGCCGTATCAGCCACTCCTCCCAGCTTGATGTCAGCAGCAAACTTGCTGAGAGTACGCTCTGCTTCATAATTCAAACCATAAATGAGGACATGCACCAGTGTTGGGCCCACTAGAGACTCCTGAGATGCACTGTCAGTTCCTGGCCTCCAGCTAGGCTTGGTACTGCTGCTCAGCACCCTCTGAGCTCAGCTGTAAACTCCTGTTTGCATATGAACCTTCCTGTTAATGAAGACATACTCTGAATTACACTGGAGAGAGGTAGCAGGTTCTTTCTTCTGCAGAATCATGCAAAAAAGAGCAACAGTCATAAATCACTGAAAAACAAAGTTTACTAAACCCTCTGTACAGTGCACAAATTTGTGTATTAGTGTTGTGAGATATGATGACAAAGGTATAAAAGACAATGATACATCACCAGCAATGCATTTTTAGTTTTAGAAAGTGATTTGTCTTTCTTGCATGAATTTTTAAATTTGCTACAGATGTTACTGAAATGAAAACAAATCTAACAGACACTTTTCAAAAAATCATGAATACTGGTTAAATCTATTTTCAGTTACATGCAAATAAGCAGGGGGGGTTTTGAATTTCAAAGTAACCCTTAAAAAGCATATTACTAGGAGACAAAAATTCTTGAAGTCTTATAAATTAGTATTATTAATACTAAAATATTAATATTATTAAATATAAAATATATGTTAAATTATCATTATGTCAATTTAGTAGCTTAAATATTTCCCAAAAATTGTATTTCTATCTTGTTAATAGAACAGGATTTGCATATTCATTGAGATTCTACCTCAACAAATGAAATTTGGCAATCAGTTCTACATTACTGAAAGAAGGACTTAGCATGCAGTGGTAATGCAATGTGTAAACTGCTTAATTCTGCAGCATAACTGAACTCAAACTGACCCAGTGGTGGTGAAATGAAAATTTACAGCTTCCAATCAGAGTGGGATTAGCACACACTGTGTGCTAAGCTCTGTTGCTTAGTTTACAGTTAAGTCCTAAAGCATTCACAGTTTTAAAAAATATCTTTGGATTGAGCTGAATTTCACATATAACTCAGAAACCAATAAATATTTATGGAAAGTTTAGTTAATTAGCTGCCTGGTCAAAAGAAAGCAAATGACAATCATTATGAGCAGCCGAAACCTCAGAAAGCAATACAGTAATAAACAATTAAACCATGAATTTCCTTCCCTTTCATACCAGTGGAAAATGTGCCAGAATCTCTGCATTCATTCACTTACTTCAGAAGAAAATACAATTTGTAATAGGGTCTGCTTCAAGCAATAAATAAAAGGAACATTTCACTTAGCATACATCTATGACACTAAGATCATGAGGCTGTACAAAAAGCATTACTTGGGGAAATTTCTCTTTTCACCACTTGTGGTGGAGAGGAAAGGAATTACTTCTGCTGCATCAGGCAATGACCTCGTAGTGAAGCAGAAATGGCAAATTCATTTTTGAAGATGTAAGTAACATTCTCCTTTCTCAGTGTTGAGGATTATTGTCCAACTAGTACTGGTCATTTTGTATAGGACTTTCCCTACTTAATTAAAGGAACTACTTTTTGCAGCAGTATTTTCCATAAATCTTTTACTCTGAGACACACAGATACACACCTGAAGAGGAGTTGAGACTGAAATCATTATCTCTCAGGTCAAGGAACACAGGCCTGATCTTAGGAAAGAAGACTTTTACTGTCCCTTGTAGAGGCAGGTTCCTCCTTTTTAAGCCAGTCATAAAAGGACAATTGACTCCAACACACATATTAATATTCTCCTCCTGACTTGAACAGAACTTATTCTTAACTTTTGACCTTCCTAAGATTCTGAAAACAATGTCAACTCCAAAATAATTTGTCACCACTGCTGCTTTCAAGAATCTCCACAGTACTGGGAACTTCATTCATAAAATAAGCATATTCATTCATGTTCCATGTAAACTGGAATGCCATTTTGCCCATCTCCTGTATCTATGACAAAGTCAACTCTACTCATTTCTAAGGCTTCCACTTTGAAATCCTTAGCACAAAACCACTAAAAGTATGAAACACTCAGTTTCAAACACTGCTGGATAAATTGCTGCTACACAATTATCAGCACAATTAAATTCAGCTTATATTTGGCTATTACACTCATCACTTTTCTTGCTACTCCTAAAAGCCCCCAGGTGTCTATACCAGATACTTTTAATATCAGGAAGGTTTGTTTATTTTTTTGTATTACACTATTTTAAGAGAGAAATCCTTTCAGGTAGTTTGCCTATTCAAATGTCAAAAAAAGTGTTAGAAAATACACCACCCACTTAAAAACCTTAATGGAAGCATTATTTTGAGCAAAGTCAGTGGGTAGGACCAGCAAGGGCTTGTATCACTTTTGATTTAGATTTGTTTCCATTTGAACGAAGTCACTTACTATGATGTACTAAGAACTGCAACATCTATAAATAGATAAACCAGCAAATTATGAAGTAAGCCTTGAACCCTTTTGTGTATTTAAGTATTCAGCAGTAGACAATGGAAATATTCAGGTATGCAAAAACAATACAAGGTGCTTAGAGATTATCATATGAAATATAAAATGTGAAAATTATTCACATTCTATTACTACTATCTTTCTATAAAATTTACTGTAGTTCAGCTCCAGGTCATCAGAATCAATGAGGAATCACCAGGGGAAACGGTCTATGGTCAAACTAGATAATCATAACCATTTCTTTTACCTTTAAAACTCTATGAGTCCATTTAAAAGCTGTTATAAATCTGGAGGGTTATATTAAAACCTCATGACTAATAAGCACAAATAGATCAGTTTAATTCTCATTGTAAGTTGTTATGTACTAAAGAAACCCAAATTGAAAATGGAAATAAACAGAGATACAAATAAAACACTTAGATATTTTAACATGTTCTCAAACCAATTTCTTTCCCATATGCATTCCACGTAGCAAAACTCAGCACTCTTAGATTGTATGTGCATTTTCTGCTGTTCTCAAAGCTTTTTGCTGTACTTGTAAGTCATGATCATTGTACAGAGTGGAATGAACAGGGTTCAATTGCTGATTCCTATGGGAAGCAGCTTCTTTCCGACTGTTAACAACCAATAACTCTGGTGAGCCTGATTTCTGGAGAGTGTCTCTGCCTTTGCTTTTTCAACCAGTTACTTATGCAGAGCATCTGTGTAATGGGACTTTTCCAGACCTGTACAAACACTTCAACATCTCCACCTTGAATACTTGTTGTTGCGATTTTAATCAACACCTTGTCATGCGGAATCAAATTTTAAAGGATCTAAATAAAAACCGCAAGTTAATTGTTCAAATTATCAGCCAAGCAACCCTGCTCATCTAATAAGAAAGGTATATCTGTATTTCTACCCCCTTCATTGGGTTAATGGTGATTCAATATATTTAGAGCTGGAAGCTACTTCTCTAAGCTTGAACATTTGAATGAAAAATGGGCAATTCAGCTACATCTCCCTTGGCAAAACAATCCATTTAATCAGTGTTATAGTTTGTATCTAAACAGTGGGTTTAATCGGAGTGTCCATCCACTAATTCTAAATAGGAGGAAGTAGCAGGAGTAGAAAAGGGAGTGAGAATCATTGTATCATTGCTGAGTCAGTTTATTTCCTGTAGCTATCCATCATAGCAGGAGAAGCAGTAGGCAGATGCACACTTACTCCAGAGGAGATTACCTTTTTCCCTGGGGATTCCAGTGTTGGATGCAGACAACACCTGCTCCAGCACTCCAAAAAAGGTTTAGTATTTTCTTTTGTTCCTTTCTGTAAAAATGTGCAACTACTTTGTGCAACGATATGATAATATCTTCTGAAAGATACTATGGGCTTGAAACTGAAATTATGAGTTTCAGTGACAAGTGAAATAACAGTGGCTCGACATTTACAGGCAGTTTGGTTAAATGGATATGATGGTATCTTCTTGTCCTGCACAAACACAGACCAGGCTTGTGAATAAGGGATTTCAGTACTGGTCTTCTGTTTTGAAAGTCTTTCTACTGCATCCAGCAGCTCTGATCCCACATTGGATATGGGGATGCTATGGAGCGCCACCGTTATCAGCAAACAGAGCTGCACACACACACACACACACACACACACACTCTCATGCACCACATTATTATCTGTTTCTCTGACACTGTAACGAAAACGTCAGAAAACCTAAAAGCAATATTCTTAAACTGACTTGCTCTATTCATCTAACTGGATCTAAAGCTTGCTGTCATTCAGTAGTCAACCCACAGAACTGCTTGTCTTTTCCTATGATATCTGAAGAAACAGTCCAAGTACCATACTTTACAAAAGTGCCTGTGAAGTGAATCCTGTCCCAAAAACCCAAAAAGTCTAAGATTTGGCCATCTGGCCATTAACTAAAGAGGTACAAATGTATTACTTAATAAAAAATTTCTAGCAGAACAAACTGTTGGTAAAGGAAGAAATTCAGCTGAATTTCATGGAAGTTGCATCACAAAGATTTTCAGAAATGCTTGAAAAATTTCAACTGAAAATTTCTTTGATATTTTTACTCACAAGAAATAGGATTCAGTATATATGTGGAAATGATGACTAATAGTTGGTCACTTTAAATGGTAACAATATACACTGTACACAGTCATAACCTGCTTCAGCAAAATATGAGAGCTTGTTTGAAGTCAGTGGAGATACTTACATTGAAGTTTTAAGCACATCTTTATGAAAGCTTTTAAAGAAGCATAAATGTTTAAGTTCATACCATCAATGAAATGATGAAATCAAAGACAAGAACATTTTATATGAGTGCATGTTTGTGTATACATACGTAAATATGTGCATGCAAATACACCCATATATTTATACATGTGTAAGCATACACAAACCTTTAATTATAGGACATAAAAACACTTGGTGGATAACATTAAGAATCATGACATCTCTATGGACAAAGTGTTATTCCCATTGAATATGTTGATTTTTGAGTTTTCCTGGAAATACTCCTTATGAATGTTTGCTTTTTTCAAGGCAGATAATAAGGATAGCCATGGCATGTCAAAACAAAGGTAGCCTGGTATTCTGTTTCCAGCAAAAGCCAAAAAGATGTGCTTAGGGAAGAGTATAATGTAATGAAAGCCTTTGTAGAACCTATATTTATATTACCAGAAACAAATCCTGATACAATCAGTGCTCCCAAATTCTATTTTCCTCAGAACATAATATTCATTTATACATAGCATTCAGTATTAAAACAATGCACAAATTTAAATATCTGCAGCAAAATTTCTAACTAAATTTTCAGAATGTTTAATTTGTATCTGGGGATCTGTTATGCAGTCCATATCTCCTCTGAGATTGGACAAATATCTCTTAATAAATGGATTTTAATATAATAAAAATCTATAGTTTAAGACAATATTTGGGGAGAACACATTCATATTCACAGTTACACAACTGATACAAAGACTCACATCATAAATCTGACCTCATAAATGCAATGAAAAAAAAATCAGATGAAACTTCAGTTGCATTTTCCTTGTTTTTTTAGATTTCCTAAAGAAAGATAACCTACTTTTGCATGAGTATTTAAATCAAAGCCCATTATTGTCAAGCTTCCCTCAGCAAAAAGCTGCTGGGCCTATTGTTCTCAATATCCTATGGCTAGTTTCTTTTTCCTGTAAAATTAAAATGTTCTGGAAGTGGTCTCACTGTAAGTGAGTGGTTTCTTTCTCCTACAAATCAGTGCTGAAGCAATGTTTCAGCAATGCTAGGAAAGCATTTGGCTGATGATACTGTGATTTAAATGAGACTTTAAAACTGAAAGTCACTGCCAATCTGAAACACTTCAAAATCAAAGAAATTAAACTTTTATTTTCAAAGGCTTTGTATCAAGCTTCAAAATAACTCCTACTTTCATATCACATTCTGCAACACAAATAACTTGTCCTATATACTCCTGTTTTTACCTCTGCTCAAAAATGCATCCACAGGCATTTACTACTGGCTTTTGCTCTATGTTAGTCTGTCAACCCAATGACCCCAAAGGTGAATACAAACATAAACTGTTGTCTGCTTAAGTTCCTTATATATTGTCCAGCACTATTTAAAGAGGTATAAAAATAAAATTAATCTAACCTACTGAATCTAACCTATTGTTCTGGTGTCTAAAGGTGTTTCTTCATTCTAAAGCACACGTTCCTGACATTCAAGAACAGTTAAATGAGAGTTCTGATTCTCTGATGTTATTTTTGTCAGAAAAGCAACAAAAATTTAAAATAAATATTACCTTTCCTGTAACATCAAATTTAATATTAATGTTACAGACAAGATGGAGTCCTTTGCTTTTTAGCAAATACTGTATTGTAACCATTAAAAAAGGAACTGGGGGAAGGGGAAGACTGTTAAAAAATTGGAGTCAGAAACATGCCATGAGCTAATGAATACATTTTGCAACTATGTGCTATTGGCTTTCCCTTTAAAAAAAAGGATCAATACAGCAATCCAGGTGAATATTTTCTAACATAACTACATTTTGACTTTGTGTTTCTTGTTTTGTAAAGGTTAAATCAGAGTGTAAAAAGAAAATTTAATAACATGAAGAGTTTCTTTTTCTCCTTTGCTTTCTGTAAGAAATGAAAGTGTACAGCATTCACACAAAAGTGAACCTTGCCACTTGATGATGCCAAATGTCCAATAATGATATGTTTATTCACGTAGGTTTGCTTTGATATCATCAGAATTGGATGATATGATCAAAGGGGAAATAATTAGCATCTTAACTGATCAGAGCACAATGATAGGACAGTGGAAAGCCATGAAATTGGATTGGATTCAAGCTGAGAATTGTTTTACTGTGGAAGTGTAGTGATCTCTAGAGACCACTCTTCAATTGAAAATGATTTTCCTGTTTATAAATATACACCACTTGAGGCTTGGTTGTTGGGGTTTTTTTTCAAATTTATTATCTTTTGAAAATTGTCTTGGCTCCCAGGAGTTACTGAACTTATTTTAAATGGCAGCTTTCTCTTAAAATTGAAATACAAATGCATTTGCAATTAGGTAGTTTTATTCCCTTTCTGACTTCAACAATTAAAAATGGAAACAGGCATTTCATTGATATGATTTAGAATTTTAATCCTACAGTACCAAGGCATCAATTTGCTACAAAAACAAATCTTATTATGCAAAACGTGAGTGTTAACCACCAGGAAATAACCAATTTTACATCACAGCTGTTGAATATTTCCTTTAAAAATATAGAAAAACCCCTTCCATTATTACACATCTGTAAAGATGTTCTATGTCCTTTCATTAAAATAGTTCAGTAGGCAATGAAAAATATATTCTTGGATACTATTGGACAGATTCTGAGCCTAGCTAGAGTGCTGACTGTATAGGTGTGCAACATAATCATCATATCCTGTTATTCTTGCTCAAAGAAAAGGAAGAATAAAAGTTGTCCAGTCATTTGATCTCAACATTTCTATCATTTCCCATAAAATATTCCATCCTAGCCACTTACTAGTCCAATTAACTACAGGTGCACTAGCTTGTAGATGGAATAAACAATTGCTTTGCAGCTTAGAGATAATTAAGAAATGGGGCTTCAGATCTTAAGAGAAACATACAAATGCATTTTCTGCACATAGCTTGTGCCTGAAAAAATGTGTATATATTACAATAAGGTGTTGAAGTAGGAGAATCTGCATTCACAATGTGTGGATCCAGAGACAGAGTTGGTCCAAGTCACCTGAATACTCAGCAAACTCTGAAGTTTACCCTCTCTGGGACTCCCAGGAGGAGAACACAAGCCTTAAAAGCAGACAGACCCTCTAGTGTCTTGTAAAGAGCTGAAAGGATCTTGTTTTCACAAACATTCAAAAAAAAGAGTGCACATGCTCATTCATAGAATTAATTGCACATTATTAATGCTTCAGGAAACACCTACTAGAGAAATGCCCAGTGGAAATAATGATTTTGATTTTTAACTGTTAATATTTTTTCCACAAGACTCTATTTTCTTCATATTCACACACCTAATAACCACAGTGAATGAAATTCAACATCAATTTACATCCTGCACTAATCTCTTGAATCAGACAAGTTCCAGACCTGTTGTTACTGAACATGGCCAGCAGAGTTCCACACATTTGTTGCATCCAGGACAGATACAACCATCAGTCTATTAACAGCTCCTGCAAGCCACATTCATGCAACATTTAGCCACTACAAGCAGACAGATAAAAGCAACTGTTTGACCCAAATGTCCTTTGTGAGTTAAGTTTTGGATAGAAACATTTCCTCACATTGTGTCTGTGGTTGCTTGAAATAAATAGATTTTTTTACAGTTTTTGTATGCATACAGAAAATCAATTAAACAGAAGCCAAATAGAAATAAAATCTACATGCCGTTTCAAAAACCAGCTTTAATTTCACCAACAATGAACAGTTGTCATGAGAGAGTCTACAGGTAGCAGTCACATTGATAAAACATGATACACACAGACAGACCCAGCTGTTATTCAGTGAAAAGTATCATCCCCATCCCTTAGCAGCTGAACAAGGCTTTGAGCTTGCAAGTCCACCACAAAACTAAAGCAAAAGTCACTGTAACACCTAGAAACATCCTGAAAGCAAAGAGAATGACAATTTCAAGAGGGAATATGAGAGGATGATGAGAACTGGAAGAAAAGAGCTTTGGATAAATTGTTCCACAGGGTTCCTATCTGACTGCACAGTTTGGAGCTGCTCTGTGGTAGAATTTTTATAGATTTTTTAGACTGTTTCATTCACTGCAGAAGGGTGCAGGTGTATTTTCAATGTGAAGTTACAGTGAAAATTCATGTGCAGTGCAACTTCAGCACATTAGAGTCCAGCCACTATGATTGTCACCATTTTTCATTTTAGTGAGCCTGATCGAATGTGACCAGAATGTGATCAGAACTCAATCTGATATTTCCAGAAATACCTTCAAGACCTCACAAGTCATCTCAAATCAGGTTGTCTACTTAATATGATTAAAGTTTTCCATGATACAAATAGCCACTTTAATGATGCCTGGGTTGATGTTTCATAAAGCTTTCCTCTACTATTTGGCATTGCTTTTTTCAGATATTTTTTACTATCTTTGCCACAACCAGAAGTATATGTTACATTATGTGGGCTGACCTATGTAATTAAAAGAATTAAAAATTAGTAAAAACAGAAGAGATGATTTCCTGAAACCTGTCCTACAGAATTAGAAGCTATTATTGACTTATACACTCCTTACACATTGGGCAAGTAACTCAAAGGAATTTTTTTAAGTTATCACCAAATGTGTGTTCTTCATGCATGACAGGAATAATTGAAATCAATGGGGACAGGAATCCTAAAGTGCCACTATATTACTAGTGCTATTATGCAATACAGATACTCAGAAAAAAACAAGACAATACTGTCAAGCCATGTTCCTAGAACTAGTAGATTCTTTTGATTCTTGTTTCTATATGTCTCCATTTTGCATCTGTAAACTGACTAATGGTCCTTTATCTTCCAAAAGTCTGGTTAGAACAAATTACTATGAATATCACCACTGTAATAGCAAAGAATGCTGTGGAAAGCTCAGGAGGGAATTGGGGTTCAAATAAAAAATTTTAGTAATGTGCAGAAAATAAGCGTGCCTATTGAACGGGAAGAAATTAAAATTTCTTCTTGGCTGAGTGTAAAGTAACAGTGATTTAGAGTCAGCTGTTAAGAGGAAGAAGTCCCAGGAGGTGGAAAGATAGTGCAAAACCACCTTGTGAGGATAAAAGGACACACCTTTGGAATGTAAGGATCACCGACTGCAGGCTTTCGGCTTTTCCTTTCAAAGGCAAACTTTTAAAAATCAAGTGAAAACTGAAAGAAGTACACACAAAGTTTCATTTTTAACAAGAAAACACCACACACAAAACCACTTTGCCTTTTTAGAGATGGGACTTCCAGCTGTGTCTTTTTCAGGCTAGGTTTTTTCCATGTTTTGTACATGTGTATTTCTACAAAATACTGCCTATTGACCAAAACTGACACTTAGATGCAGTTTCTACCTATTCTTGAAAACTTGCCAGAAAAACTGAAGCTAGACAAAAATCTCCTTCAAAACAGAATATGGCCTGTAGGATTTGGTGTTAGGCAACCAAATATTTTTTCATGCATTACTTCAATAGCTCTAAGTACCTTTTGCATCAACCTGCTGAAAAAAAATAACTGCTACACAAACTCTTATGTGACAGTGAAGTCAAGATGGGAGAATCTAGAATCCTAGTACTATATCTAGCAGAAAACCAGAAATCTTGTCTCCCCTCTGCCCCACGGACTTTGCTCATCTCCCGGCTTCCTTCCCTCAGCTTTTCCATCTGGCTGCATGATCCCTGACTCCTCCTTCCTAGCAGCTCTGGCACTTATTATTTGATGCCCCATCAAGGCCATCCAACTATTGGCAACACACAATTCCTCGTCAGAAGTGATCCTGAATTACAGAGACATGGATAAGCACTTTAACTGATACAAAGGAAGCATTAGAAAATCCCACAGAAGCAGGGAAAAAGGAAGCTGCCATGGGGCTCAGGAGGACAACATGTCCCTTTTGAGAGGGAACTGCTATGCCAGGTCCTGCTTCTGGCATTACTCCTCTTCCCACTGGTGTTAACGAGCAGGGTGGGCTGATTCTACCAAAATCTCCTACTGTTAGGCCAATCCCCATCATTTTTTCTGCACAGGTGAAATTCAGATGTGTATAGAAATGTAATTATTTTATTATTAATTGTGCTAATAATTCAAATCAAAAGAAAGAAAACCTAAAGCTAAGCTCCAAGAGAAATAAAACATTATGAACAGAGTTTGGCTTCTGTTTTCTTTATCACTTTTTTTTTTCCAAGCAAGTTCACATCAAAACTCCTGTTTCTTGTAAAGGATTATGGCTTTGTTTGTACAAGCAACTGAGCTACAGTCTTTACTAAAAAACAGATGAAAATCCTCCCACATTTTAGGATAATCCATTTCCTGCTCAACCGCAGCAGAGGACCCAGTAGGAAGGCAGGGGAACTGCAAGTCCTTTGAAATCAGTATTAACCCTGTTGCTCATCCAAATAAAAAATGCTCTCTCTACATTATCATAGAAACAGATATTTTGCTTTTTTTTCTCTCTGAATTTCTAGAAATCATTCTGTTTTGTATTAAGATTACATCCAACTTCCATTAGCCTAGAAAGTATCACGTTTTTACATTACATTTGCGTATATATTTATATATACATATATATATATTTGCATACAAAAATTCAATTTTATACATTTATTTTACTTTCTGTACACATACACACAGAAATCTAATTAAAAAAATACTTAAGACTATTCCTAAAATGTAGACACTCATTTAGGACAAGAAATAATGAGCTGCATTGCTTACAAAGGCTCCTATGACACAACAGACAACAGTTTCATTAAATCTTGCCTCCAGTGACTAAACAATCTGCAGACAAGTTTAGTCATTTCATAGCTCTTGATTTTGGAGCTGTGAGCAGAGCTTCCCAGTCATGCAGAGCCAGATGGGGTTTTTAACCAAATGCAGTGTGAAAATGGATGTCGCAAAACATTACTGAATGAATCAGCAAATTCTAATTTTACAGTAGCAGAGACTGAATGGCAAAATAAATAAAGGCAGCATAAATAAATAAATGTGTTGCTATTTACATGATCAGTGGGAGAAAGCATAGAAAAATAATTTAGCTTAGTATAATTATTTTGAAAGCCACAGCAAATTGCACATTGCAATTAGTACTGGCCTTAAATTCTTAGTGTTTTCCCCTCATTGCTAGTAAAAACTGCTGCTATTATTTTAGTGGAGGATGCTTGGGGTAATTAATACATCTTAAATATACCAAAAAAGTATGCATCATGTAGATAATGTTCTTTTTTTGTTGTTTTTAAATCAAGAAAACTAGGTATAGACAAGAAAAAAATTCTATCATTTAATTTGCTTGGTGCCTTCTTTGCCTCACGTTTCTCATAGTTTTTCACATTTTTTCTCAGCAGCAGATATGAGACAAAACACGTATGATGTTCAATAACCAGATCAGATTTGTTTCAGTCACTAAAGCTCCTGAATGAATGAGTCAACACACAGAATAAAAAACAAATGCCAAATGGATTAAAAGGCACCAAGGAAAACGCCATCTGCACCTGAAGCAGCTGGTGCACTCACCACACTACATCACTCAAACACTACTGGAAAAAAGCCACTGGAAATGATCGTGTCCCAGACAGATGTAAGCACAAGGGACTGAATGGAGCTGGATCATCAGTGTATCAAGGCAACTTCTGAATAGTATTCAGTAATCTTTTCTTGGTTATTCAATTGGATACATCAAAGCCACAGGGTGTGGTGGGTAAAACAACAACTACTAGTCATTGCGGAAGTCTATTCACAAATTCTTTCAGAGGAAGGTCTGTCAGTGCTAGTGTTTGCATAACAGCACAAGACATAAGAATATGGGGCTGTGGAAACTGCCTCAATAAGGTGACTGTGATAAACGGCAGAACATGGACAGCAGACTAAATGTCCAATAGAGCAAAGAGGAAAATAATTATAAACAACAAATACTTATGGTTAGATGAGAATCACATCATTAAGCTTGGCAATGATGTGATTTTTTTTCAATAAGATTTTTTTTCAGAATTATATTTCTGGGTAATTAAAGATTCAAATAATTTAAATAATCTCAAACACCACTGTTGCTAATTTATTATTGCATTTTTTGTGAAAATTATTTAAATCAAATTCTCTCTATATGACACCGATAGGAGGGAGTAGGTGGGGTGCCCCTCATTGTAAAGCTTTTTCTTTTCTGCTTGGCAGCTTGGAATCAACAGTGGTTTAGATTTAGTACTTATTGTAAATATGATTATGCTTTTTTTTGCCAGATTTTTATTGTTTTACTTGTTTTATCTTTTATTCTTCAACCACAAAAAAAAGGCTATTTGTACTAAAAATATTACCTTCTCTAAAAGGAAAGGCTTTTCTTCAAATATTTTGTGTTGGAAATAAAATTAAATGATCTTTTATTATGAATAAAACAAGTCTAAAAAGGTACCTATAAAAATATGAGGAGGAAAAATACTAAAAGAAGACAAAGTTTTTATTCTCTCTTGACAATAGTACATTATGAAGGTAGTCACTAAGAGTTGTAAATTATGACTTGCTAGATCAACTCTGCTAAGTATTTCTAACTTCTTTTACCTGGAAATCTATTTCATTAAAACTGCTGTATTTCTTAAAACCTGTAACTATTATTTACTGAAGTATTCTAGATTTCATTAGTATCTCATAATAATTACACATAAAGAAATGTATTATTAAAATAAAAGTCCAAGTCACATCATATTTCCACACCTAAAACAAGGTTATTTACAGCAAATAGGAAATACTGAAGACATGGTGATTCCACATTGATTTTTTTTAAAATATCTCAACCTCAAGTAATAGGTAAAACATTATTTTACACGTTTGATGTTTGAGCATAAACTCAGAATTCTCATGGCTGATAAGAATTTCTTCTGACTATACATGTCTTCCAGCTTAAGAACTCACAGTACTTTAATTAAATTTTTCTAGAGCCCTTCAAGGCAAAGTACTATTACTTCAGCCTTCACTGATGGCATGGAAAACACATACACATCAATGGGGCACCTAAAATAATTCATACATACAAACTCACTCTTCCAGCTGGAGTCTCTTGGCTGGACCAGAGTTGATTCAACTGGATGCAGGCCCATTCACTACATAAGAAGGGCAGTGATTAACTCTACCAAAGTGTTTGGCCATCTTAGCCTATAACAATGACATTAGGACATTCATTAAAATATGTGAGCAGGATAAATCTCCCATTAAGGCATCCAATTTGGCTGGCTGTTTTGTGGAACTTCCTAATCGGCCATGCTTGTGATTTTACAACAATTTGTTTAGAAGTGAATGTAAGCTGACACATCCAATTTGTACACAGAGGAAAGCTGATCTGGATACAGATCTACTGCAAAGTACTGCAAAATACAGTACCTCATTTGTTTTGAGCTATTTTTCTGATTCTATTTTTACTCGCTATGATTTACCACCAGTATCCTCTGGGCGATAGTTAAGGAAACAGATGCTGGGAATCTCTGTCCCTTCAGTTCCTGAGAGGAGAGGTCTGACTCACACTTGTTCCCAGTCTCTCCTTTGTACTCACACATGCAAAGGGGTGGTTGTGTGAAACTTAAATTACTGCTCGATTTCCAGTTTCTCATTGCCAGTTTCCTCAAAGTTTCCACTTACGTATTTTACAGCTTCACCAATTTCATTTGAACAGCATTTTATTACACATTTCCCTTTCCAAAACCTAAACTGCATGTTCCCAGGATAAAGTTAAATTCTTTTATTTTGAAGTGTTCTATTTATTTGGGATTTTCCAATGAAACTGGATAGAAAGAAAATTTTAAAATCCAAAGACAAAGTTAAAATTAATTTTTAACAGATGTTTTTGTCTGAATTTTTCCTCCATCAGTTTGAACAAATGCATATATAGAACATATATAGACCTAGTGAACAAAATTAAATGCAGCCCATTCCTGTTTATGAGGCAATCATGGAACTTTCCATTGTCTGTGTGCAGATATGAAAAGGCTTGCTGGCTTTCACTGATAGACTGCAGTATTCAGCAGGGTGCAGGAAGAACTGGATTGAAGGTATGGGCAAGACAACAGAAGTGTCCCCCCTGGCTGAGAAAAGGGACATTTCATGACATAAAATGCAATTTTATTATTTTGGATTTTTATTTTTATTATTTTAAAAATGTTCTAAACACATCTTATAGCAATGAAAGAGTTAAATGGCACACTTGGTTGCATTCATAGAAAACTTTTATTTGACTAGAATTAAAATCATAGAACAGTTCAGAGAAGAGGTCCAGTGTCATTTAGCAGTAAGTTACCCTGGCTGAGTTTCTAGGAGAAATAGTCACAATATAATTAATCTGGTGGAACAGCTGAATACACAGACTGCAATTAATTTTGCTCTGAATATTAAAGTTCTAAAGTATTTGAAAAGAAATTGTATCGGTCAATAGATTTTTGAATTATGTAGGTTGTGGGCAATAAAGCAAATCATTGTTGCTATTGTAAAACTTGTTTAAATCAACTGAATTATTACAGTCAATCCACATACTTAATAAATCTGCACTACTATTCATTTATATTAAAAAAAAAAAAACCAGATTCACATTTCAACTTCTAACTAAAGAGGCAAGAAAAGTTTTAAATAAACCATCAGACCACTCTCAATAAACTGAACAAATGGGGAGCATTTACTGTTTCCTTGTTCAGCATGTTAAAAGCATATGAGAACAGTGCATAACTAATACCCATATATCAGAAACTCTCTTCTTGATTATGCAGAGATATAGGCAGTATCTCTTTAACAGTTTCTTTCAGGAAATATTTCTCCAATAAGAGCTGGACATTTAAGCAGATGGTCACTGCACAAGAAACAGTTGAACAGTGGCACCCAGAGGTGAAAAGTGTACTGCTCCTGAAGAGATTTCATTTATTGTAACCTGTTTCTCATCTTTTCCTTTTGTCATTCCCATATTTTCTTTACCAAGTAACAAATGCCAAAAAATAAATGCTGCAATTTGGATGAACATCCTCCGGAGTTAAAAAACAACTCGTCTTTGTAGCAACTATCATAGCTGGGAACACATTTTAGAAACACATTTTTCATACATATTTTCTCTAAAAAAGAATGGGATAAAAATAACCATGGAAAAAACCATATTGTTAGATGCATCTCCTTAGATGGAATTCTGAAGCCATAAGGTCTTGTACTCTCCCTAAATTGACTAGCTGAAATTATTGTGCAGGATTATAACAGGAACCCAAGCATAAAAATTGCTGGATTTTAGAAAAAAATCTTGGGATCACAGTAAAAATAGAGTAATAGCTGACACAAGATGTCCAAACTATCTCAGATGCCTTGACTTCAGATGTATAGTAAAAACTACTGTATCATTTTCATAAAAGCATCAGGCTGAGAGCAAAATCCCTCAATGAAAACCTCCCTGTGCTCCTTTGCCAAAATCTAGCTCTAGATAAATTAAAATATTCATTATAAACCTGCCAGCTATTTATTTCATGAAAACTTTAAATAAATATAAAGCGGCCCAGCATCAGTCCTAGGAAGGCCAAATAAAATGAGCCCATTGATTTTTAATTAGAAAGGCCATACTTCAGCAATTTGCGATGTGTGCCTGCACCTTTCAGTTAGAGCAGGACTCTGTACCTAGGCTGAGCTGCAGCGAATCACACCCACACTCTCTAAGGGTGCTCAAAACAACAACTTAACAGACCATAATAGGCAAGTATCTGCTCAAATGAGATGACAGGAAGTGCACAAAATGTTTCTGATTATATTCCCTAGTAGCAAGACCTTTTGTCTGCTTTGCTCTTCATGCTAGTTGTTAAAAGTATTGTTATTGTTATCATCATAGTTATAACCATCATTATTTATTATCATGTAAGGAGCAGCTGTAATGTGGTGGGCAAAATGTGAACTTTACCTTTCTGTCTGTGCATTTCGAGCCCAGACATAAGGAAGGAGTTTTCACAAACTTCAGATAGAGGCAAATGTTCCTAAAATTATATCTATAACCACTGAGTTCGGGATTGTAGTTAGACTCTAATCCATACAAAACCCAACTGAATTCAACTTATAACAGTTTATAGATGTGGACATTTCTCCACATCTGCGTTTCAAGCAGGATTTTAAACAATTATTTGAAAGAAAATTATGGCTATGTTCCAAATTGATATCCTTCCTCTCCCCATCACTCCTTCATTTTCCTATCTCTTTATTAGGATTTCAACTATTGGTAGGAAATGGTAGCTGCAAAGGCTGCAAGGCAGGCTCGCTGCCATGGAGCTACGTGGGGGATTGAAGAGGCAGCAGCACGGCTCTCCGTACAGCAAACCCGTAATGATGGCCAGTAAATGATCATATAATAGGAATAGTAGGGAGTGACGCTGAGTTTACGGCATATTTTATCCCGGCTGAGCGCCGCTCGTCAATCCCGCCGCAGCCTCAGCTCCCGCCCTGCAGCCGGCGGGGCGGGGCGGCGCCCCCTGGCGGCCAAGGCGCGCAGGGAAGGGGAAGGGCCGCGCCCCGGCCCGGTGAGCGGAGGGAGCGGGACCCGCCGGGCACCGACACGGGGCACCGACACGGGGCACCGACACGGGGCACCGACACGGGGCACCGACACGGGGCACCGACACGGGGCACCGACACGGGGCACCGACACGGGGCACCGATCGCCAGGGACTTCGGGGGCCGTGTACAGTTTGCTGCTTGCGAGAAGTCCTAAATAAAGGCACCGTTCGAATTCCTCATGAGCATCAGCACTAGATCAGCTCAACGCTAACGCTTCATAGAGAATGGACTGTAGTTATTTTTCCGTGTTACATTCACTTTTGCCTCAGGCGTCCAGGAAATGTTTCAGTGATCCTAATTACAATGATGTTTGGCTGCTTCTTCTGATCAATTTATGGTATTCTCATAGACAGGCAAAGATTTGGCTACATCGGTTTTAGATTTTTGGTTCTAGTTCGCAGAAAACGTCATCTGAGAAGAGATCTATTCCCTCTGAAACAAATGTCACTTAAACGCATGGCTAGAAATGTAAAACTTAATAACAATTTTTAGAGCACAGTTTCTCTTCCAAGATTATGCTGTAAAGAAGGTGTAAAAATAAATAACACTTACCAGCAGCCAATAAATAAAGGAAACATTTTAATTCCATAAAAATACATTGAAAGAGGAGAAACTTTTTTGGAGCAGCAAAATAGAAAATCAGTATGTACTTCCTTCCAAAAGCACAGAATTTTCTGTGTTCTATAGAAATACAAGTGTGATATATGGGTAGGGGGGAAAAAGCAACACACAACAAAATAAAATAAGAAGAGTAAAATAAATCAAAACATCAGTTTACTCCCACTGATAACACACAGAAACATTGAAACAGAAGTTAATATTCTTGTTTCAACATCTGCATGAAGATAAGTACAGTGCAGGAGAGGGAGAGGAGGATTCACTGTTCTTTTCAGACACCCCTTTACAATAGACTGCTTTTTAAAAAACTGTCAAAGAAAACGACATTGCTTTAACCATTCCTGCCATACCTGCAGCACCCACACTGACATTCTCACTCATCCTGCTCCCCAGATCCCACAATGGTATCACTGAAAAGACCAGCTCATATTTAACTGCATGTGTTATGCTCTCAGCCCAAACACACATTTTTCTGTTTTGTAAACACTGCAGCTTATTCTGCTTGGCTGAGGTGGTCCAAGAAGAAAACAGATCTATAGTTTTGCATTAGGGGGTTAAACATGAAAAATTACTCTTGCGAATTTTCCTTTCATAATCTTATCTGCTCCTTATGTGTGCAGCAGGAAGAAAATGTTCTCACTCTCTTTCACATAGACCCCAAAGGCCTTACCCACAGAGCCAATGTGCAGCCCAAACTTCTGCTCTTGTCAATGAAACACAGAAAGCATTCATGGGCTGCACAGACCAAACATGGAACAGATTTCCATCATTTCTGGCAAACTAAACTGCCAAACAATCTAATCAATGGTCTATTTATCTAATCTAATTTCCCACCACTCTGGGGGCATATATAGGAGCTTCCTTGAAGTACAGTTCTAGAGTAAGCTATCCAGCTTGGCACAGCAGTTGGCAAATCTCCCCCTAAGCATTACAGATCATATGCCCCTTAAAACACTGAATCAAATATGCCTGTGAATGTCATTAATCCTACTGTTGGTCATTACCTTGTTTAAAAGTTAAAGCAAGACATTTAGTTTTCCATTAAAAACTAAATATTTTTCCTGAGAAAACAGTTGATAAAACGGAACTCTGCAAGAAGTTCACCCAGACAAAATACCTCACATTGTGTATGCAGGGCACAGAACAGACCTGGCTATGCCCAGCACATGTGAAGACAACATTTCCATTTCTAACTTCAGTGTCTCTATGATTACAAGGTTATAGAACACTTAAAAAAATTTATTTGACATAGTTAAACTATAGCAGCATCATATGTCCTAATTAAATGCTATGTTTGGACATATATGCGTTTTATAGTAAGTAAGACAATTTTACATGTTTTGTTACTATTTACAAAAACATATTAAGCAAAGATCATTACATAAACTCTACAATTGTAATTTGAATCTACATTGGTAGATTCTTAGACTATGCATTATGTAAATTCATATTATTTAGTAGAATTAAATTCATATTACTTAGTAAAATTAAATGAGAGAAGTCAGTGTGCTGCCCATCTGATTTTAACTAACCAATACACTTATCAAAATGACAGTATTATTTTCATAGCTGCCTGAATGTAAAACTTAAGTTCTGTTTGATATATTATAATGTTTATATTAATCCTTTTAGACATTTGCTGCCTTTTACCCCATAGGTGATCTCTGCAAAGTGTGTTGAGTGATTTATTAAGGTCTGACCCAGCAAAGTGCAGAGAAGGCTCACATCCCAATGACTTCAGGAATGAGCTTCTCCATGAACCTTCTAGGATCAAGCTCTGAGGATTCAGCAATTTTTTGGGGCTGTGGTTTTGTTCAGATTCTTCTGTGCTAACTTGCTTTATCATGCTTTCATTTCGTACTGAGGTCAAATAACAGCTCTATCCAAACCCCTCTTTCTGTGCAAAATTTCCGTTAAGTCAATGTGAGTTCAAGTAGTAAAGGAATGCAGTCATGAGTAAAAAATTTGTCACAATTAAATGTTACATCGCAAAGTTTACTTAGGGATTTTGTGCTACACAGATTTCACAATCTAGACCTGAAAAAATACAGCTATCATAGTTAATAGTTAATAAAGAAAATATAGCCAAAATATTTCCACTATAATGAGTAGTTTGTGCACTAAAACGAATATTCACCAGTCCTATCTGCATTTCTTTCTTGAAAATTTTCCTCTACTACAAAGCAACATGTAAATGATTCAATGTAAATGTAAATAAATCAATGGAGAAATACTGGAAAATTTAAATCAATAGTAGTTATTTTACTAATAAAAAGAAAACCCATTGTTCTAATTTCTCTTGTACCGTTTGTCCTTATAGTCCCGAATTTTCTCTTTTTTCCTTGATATTTTCAAACCTGTCTGTTAAGTAACTGTGGTCATGAATGTCCAAAAGGCATTTGAAAGGATCCAGAAGATTTATTTGCTTATGACTGAACTGATTGATTCAATAAAATACTATTTTTTTAAAAAATATATACTGTGTTTTAGAACACAATGTAAGAGCACTCAGTATTATAACAGGTAGCCTAATTTGAACACGAGTAAAAAGACAGCACAGCATTCTTAAATTCTGGGAAAAAAAAAAGTGTTGTTCTTTCAGTTGTGTCTCTGCTAACAATTTGGAAGCATCCATTGTACTACTACCGCAGTGTTATTGAGCTAGTTTTATTAAGGCAAATTTATAGCAATGTTAGAAATTAATACCACTCTTATTTCCTCCACTGCCTGGCTTTATTGAATGCCATGGGGCATATTAATCAGTAAAGCCAAGTAGTGCATGAAATAAAAGTATAAATTAACCTGTAACATGAATGTAAAAGGAGGCTTAATAAAATAGAAATAAATAACACTTAATGATAATCAACCCCGCCTGGCTTAATCAAGCACAGAGTGCAATAATGCTATCACCAAAAAAAGTATTTAAACAAAGTTTAAATCACGATGCAAACAACATCATTTACAAAGTAATACTTATTTCACTGTATTGTTTAAACACACATAAGATTGTATAAAGACCCCCACCTTTCTACCCTGACACCTCTTCATGTAAAATTCGTGCCAACTTTGGGAGCGGGCCTAAGATACAATGCCCACGAATGGGAGAATGATTTCTGCGCATTTTTGCATTTAGATGTAGCTGAAAAAGAAGACTTTGCATACACCCAAAATGTATCTCCCAATATCAGCTGTGATCAGAACAGTCCTTTCAAGCCTATTCCACACAGGTGAACTGCACACAATGTGTATAGTGATTTATTAAGGGCCTGACCTTGCAAGTGTGTGAAGTCATTTTAACCTGTACTTAAATTTATGCTGTGGTTTTTCTAAAGGCAGCATGCTCTGAAGTATAACTGAAGGGGGTTTTAAGGGAAAGTATCTTCTTTACAGGGTACAAAAAAACTCAGCACAAATAATTACTCTCAGTACACAAAATGATCTAGGCAAATCTTTGCAAAATCAAAGATAATTTTGTAATCAAAAACCAGTTGACAGCTTAGCTTTTCCCCACAGTTACTGAAATTCCAGCACACAGATATTTGCTCACATTCTCATCTATAATGACCACATATATGAAAATACAGGCATTTACAGAAACAATAGGGAAAAATGGCCAAAATCTGTCAGTACCATAAAACACCAGTGTGTCTGCTCCCTCTGCTGGCTCTGCCGCAAAGCTAACAGGAACGCCTGCTGTGATCGCTCTGCTACAACAACGCACACAAAGGTGAAACACCTCTGCTGGAAACACGCAGCAACACGGAGACAGGTAAGCTGAGAAATTCTGTATGAGTGACAGCACACATCGCAATATCGACATGATAATAAAGAAAGGTTGTTGCAAATACAAGTGTACACTACATTGCCGTTCATCACATCCCAACTGTGACATCATTATGAAGAGGTACTAATATCAGATATAGCCAATATTTAACAGATACAGTGAGCCACACTTGAGACACTATTTGGGTGGTGGAACTAGTCTTAATTTAATTATTTTACATATTCAAATTGAACAAAACAGAGCTGCAGACTGGTTACATCTAGGAGTATCCAGTCTCTAACAGAAATGGTTAAGGATCATATTTTGCAGAAAATGTAATGACACTGAACAGGAGGCAAGCTTAACATTTAGTCCAAGTGAGGTCCCCATACTCTCGGATGATGTTTGCTAGGAGTTCTGGCAGCTAATGAGTTGAACCATCTGTAGCAGTTTCCTGACAGATGTGGCCAACTCCCATACCAGGCACTCCATCTTCCCACACAGAGCTCCACTGCCAGCATTGCAAGGCAAGGCAGAAATGGCGCCCCAGGTACTCAAACGGGGGAGCTCTTTGGAAATAATAAAGCACCTGGAAGGTTGGTGCTTTTGTGGGCCTTGTGTTTGGGGTTTGTGTGGTTTTGTCTGCTTGTGGTTTTTATTGCCAAAGGGCTTTTGAAACACATTTCTCTTGATTTCAAAATTATTCTGACACTTTTTCCCCACTTCATCAGCCATGGTAGCACATTCTGCTCCAACTCCAACACAACATCAGTGGATTTAAAGGAATTATTTGACAGCTCAATTTAGACAGGGTTTTTTTGAAGTTTGGGGTTTTTTGTAAATTAGGTTTCATGCTTAAACTCTGGATTTTCCCAAGTCCACTAAACTTAATGTATCATACAGATTTTTAAATACAAAAGTTTCATAGACTTTTATGAGATGCACAAGGGTATCTGGTGTAGAATCCACTAAATGTATATTATTTCAGTGCTGTACTAACAAGACATGTTCTAGACCAATAAAGAATGCAAACTGCTAAATTTATATCTTATATCCAGTAATAGTATGAAAAATAAACTTTAAAATAACCTTAAAATTGTGTTAAAAATAATCTTTTTGTATATTTTTTGTCTTCCCTACAAATTATTAGTTTAGGACGAGAAATGCATTTGGTGTCTAATACCATGATAGCTAGACTGTCAGTTCAAATGAATGTATCAACATAATAAATATTGGTTCTTATGTTTGTCACAGAACTCCACATTATTCTGTTTGGAAGTCAAATGCGTTGGCAATTTAATTTCAGTGCTGACATCGCTTTATACATTATTTCAAATAAGCAGCTTTTTTTTTTTTAATTACAGTGGAGTTACAATAAAATAAAATAAAAATGATGGTTTCGTTATGCACTGATACTATGTTTATAGACACTTGTTTAATTTAAAGCACAAAAAGAGAAAAGTTAGCCTGTAGAATGCCATTTGTTGATCTCAAACTCAAAGTGTGTACCTTATCTGTGACTGTTGCAGCTGGGCAACACACAATATGTTCTTTAAAAAACTAAAACCTTATTTATTGAATCTGAAGTTATGTAAATGTTAAAAGACTATCAATTTGCAGAATAAATTGAACAATTAAAGTAATTAGTTAGGCAACAACATTAAATACATATTATAAAACCCAGAGTTAAGAAATCAGTGAAAATTCATATTTGCATTTTAATATTTTAAGGGATATAGGTTTTTTCCCACTGAAATAATCCCTACAGTATAAATTAAAGCAACTGTGTAGCAACAGCACAGGAGAAAAAGGAGAAAGTACGCACGTGTCACAAACACACTGGAAAGGAAAGGGGACTATGCATGATGAAACTATGACAGTATATTTCAAGTTAATATTTTAAGTACCTCTTTTAAATAAATTGCTTCTGTGTCTAACTGAGTTGATTCCATCTCACAAAAATCATCCAGTTTTCTTCATTCCCTTGGATTAGAAACATCCCTGTATTTTTCCACCAGTGTAGTCACATGTACTAGAGTGGAAGGAAGACGGTGGCAGCTCTGCTTGCTGCTGGCAGCTGTCACTAACACAGATCTATCTTCACAAATATTATTACAAGTGTGTTCATCTGAGGTGTCCTTATTCACAAGAGCTGACCTTCATGGCTATGTCTGACATTTAAAAAGAAAAGTTCTGCTTTACAGCCTTCCGTGTGCCTTCAGGTATAAATTACTTGAAGAGTATTAGTAATAATAATTGATTTTAACAGTAAGTAATAGAGTTATAAACAGCTCCTACTATTTAATGAAAGAAATGCTTCACTTTCTGGTTTTATTTATTAGTATTCAAGAGCCTTCCACAACCTCACCGAGATTGGTTATTGCTTAATTAAACTAGAAAAGATGACCTGTCAATGACTCCTTGTTAGAAAGAAAAATAAGTTATTTTTTACATTTCTTTACAAATGTTCTTAAGGGTAGCTTATTTTTTTTTCTGTTGTGAGCTTATATGAACAGACAGCGCATAATGAATAATGAATTGTTTGAAATTTCCTCTCATGTTAATAAAACATAGGACTTTTTTTCATCTTAGTAGGGTATATCAGCTAAATAAATAGAATCAATTAAGAGTTTTGCCCAGCATTGGCCACACTAAAGCTCTCCTTAATTTGCACAAGTGAATCAATTGCAGAAACCTTCTAACCATCTTTCTGCTGCTCACAATTAAAGTCCACTGCATTTTTTAAGAAATTCAGATTTCCAGCAAAGCAAAAGAGCACCTACAGGTTCATAATGCATAAAAAGTGATGCTCACACGTGAAAAACTAAGGATTAAAACTAAGGCTTCGGTGGCAAATGCTCTGATGAATGATATAATTACTCCATCAATAATGGCAGGAAGGTTTCAAATAACAGTACCCAACTAAATCCAGCTATACAATTTTAGCAGTGGCTCATTTTATTTTACGTTTTTTTGGTCACAAGGTACTGATAACTGACAAATAAAACTTAATGTCATGTTATCATGATGCAAATAAAAATATACCGTACACTTAGATAAATGTTACACTTGAGACACTGTCTATCATCTCTCACCACTAGCTGGCACCATAGCTTTAAAAATGTAGTGATGTATCTGGTTTATATCTTACTAATTAACAAGCCAGCTACCCAATTTTTAACAGAAAACAATTACTCAAAGCAAACAAGAAATATTTGGGGCTATAAACTAAAATGAGTCTGAAAGCAATATTCTCAATGATGACTGGTACGATACATCCTGCAAAGGGAAATGGATAATAGTTAACAGACTCAGGGGGTGTTTTTATTACATGAAAATAAACGGTACTGTGCACAAATGGGAGAGTCTGATATTTTTGCTGCTGGCTGGGAGACCGTAGGGGTCAATATCTTGGGTTATGAAGAGGATGAACCCCAATAAACTGCCTCCCTTACTGGGCTTTTCATCCCAAATTAACTCAGAGGCCACTTCAGGTTCACTCCCAAAGAAGCAGCTTTATTGCACCAGCTAATAAATTTCACAGAGTCTGTCTCCTTCACTGGCTTCCCTTTTCTCATTAGAGCCTGCTGCTTTCATTGTCTGCTGGCTGGATACAGATGCCCTAAGAGGCAGGGCCCTGGTTTCCATTCTCTGACTGCAGCGGTTCTGACATTGCCATCGACTTCACTGCCACGTTCTGCTCCAATTCTTTCACACCAGCTGCTGCGGGCTGACCTGACACATGCGCTGCGACATGAACTCACACACCCAGGCCCACACAAAGGTCACAGCAGGGACTACAAGCCAGTCATTAACCACTCAGCCTCAGAAAAAGCCAAAAAAATTTCAGACAACTGTTCCAAACTGTCTATGAAATTTACATTTATTTACAGGTTGGACTGATAAATAAGAAACTGATAAATGGTCACCTAATACCAATAAGAGAGCATTGATAAATTACAAATATATAATTTTTATGGCAAATCTCTCAGCTGTGGTCTGAATAGAAGAAATACTTCCCTAATGTAAGAAAATCTTTCCTAAAAAGACAATAAAGCTTTCTCCACTATGGAACAGGTTCTGTGCAGCTGTTAATCAAATCAAAAGCCACTGTGAAAGTTAGGATATACTGGCAAGTGCATCAGTATCAGTAATGGCAGTCACCTGAAGAGAACCCAGCTACTCAGGCCTTGGCACCATTAAACAGGACAGGTCATAAAGTTACATGCATTCATTTTACAATCCTCCATAGGGCCAGAGAGAAAAGAATGTACATTTTGAAGAAAAGCACAATACATGTTACAAATCCTGCAGTCGGTTCAGTAAAATAGCTAGCTGATAGCTCTTTCCCAACAACAACCAGAAAAAAGCTATCACACATTACCTTATACTGTTAGCTAAGTAGGAAAAGCAGCATTCTAATTCTTACTCTAAAAAAGTCTCCTCCTGTGTAATTCTATAAAGACATTTTTGTCCTGCCTAACAGAGAAATGCAGAACTTTGTCTACACCTTCATTATGACCTACAGTGGTCAGATTGTGCCCTGAGCATACTGCAGCAGCACTCTCAGGCCAGTCTGCAGCCCGCTGCAAGCACTGCACCTCCATGCAGCGAGAGAGGCAAGAGGCAGCTCCCACCCCAGCGCCTGCACTCGTGTTTCCAGGGTAATCACTGACGTCAGGGCACTGCTGCTGCCTGAAGTGACACAATCAGTTCTAGCAGATTCACTTGGAAGAATATGCAAGGATGGATTTGGGTTAATAAACACAATTATAACATATATTCGAATCGGTATGGCACAAATAATTATCTACCAAATGAAAAACAATCAAACAAAAGACTGAAAAGAAATAGAAGGAATCCACCTATAACAAATTCTTTCTAAATGGCATTTTAAATCTCTTCAAGTAGTTTCATATTTGCTAGTGAATTTCATTCTTCACTGATAGAGATACTTTTTTTTGCAAAGACTTACTTCAAAACTAATTTTATCTTGGAAGAAAAAAGAATGTAATCTCATATTTCTGCCTTGGCAAGTTACATTTGCAAAGCTCCTTCTGCAGCCAAACGTTTTGAGTCTTTGTATTGTGTAACAAAAACTGTCAATAAACAACAAATTAGTTCCCCCTATTTTTTTACAAAGTCATTGAAGCTGACACCTTTTCACCATATATGCTGCACAGGATAAACACTGCCAACATCAACTAATCATAATGTTAAGAATGTGAGGGGTTTGCCATTTTCCAAAGTTATTTTGAGTTCATTTTGGTAGCCTTGCAAATGGTCCACAGGGCAGCCCCTTGTGAGTCAGTTCCACAGAATTCAGGCCAGGAGGCAATGGGGACAGAGGATCGTAAATTGGAGAAAACCTCGTCGTAGTGAATGCAGCAGCAGAGAAGCCTGCAACAGCCGCAGTATAATAAAGAAGTGTTAGAGTTAATCCACTGCTATCTGTCTTTATTTTGCTAACCCAGCCGAGTGGACACCACAGCATTGAGACTGCATTAATCAAAATTTGGAATGACCTGCTTTTCATTGCAAACTGCAGTTATCTTTCTTTAGTGATTGGCCTTGACCTGTCAGCTGCATTTGGTACTGCTGACCCTGGGGGTTCTCTCCAAGAGCCTGGAGTACTACGAAAGGTTGTCTGACTCTGTTCTTGCTCAGTTTAATTCATATTCTACTCAACATGCCCATTTTATTTCCAGTAGAAATTGTTCATTTAATTGCATTGTAAGTTTTATGGGGTATGCCCCAGGCTGCATTCTTTATGCCAAGCTTCTGAGTATTTATATGTGGAATGGTGGGGGGCGGGGGGAATGACTCACTCACAAAGCTAGACCAGGCTTCATATTAGCAGTAATTTTCACTGCTTTAAATTCTCTGCAAAGCTGTTTGGGGAAGAAAACAAAATGTATGTGTCATCACCTGAGGTTGCTTCGATAAATGCATTCTTTTTAACTGAATACTTTCAAGACAGGGTCATCCTCCTTTTAGGAATTTAGCAACCTTTCTTAAATGGTAGTTTATATTATTCTGGTAAGAGACCTATCTTACAACTTTGTATCTAACCGACCCCAAAGGTCATTGTGTGACAGCCTTAGTACTACAAACCCAAAGAGTTCTTACTCAAGAATTCAGTATTTTTTCAAATAATATTATTTTAGTGATGTCAAATGAATTTAATGCCTTCCCTTGCAAAAGGGTTCAGGTTTGATATCCCAAATCCTGATTTTTCCTACAGAAATAAAGAAATTGTGTAGTATTGTATATATCTACCTTCCTTGGGGTGTTTGCCACAACACAAGACTTTAAATCTGATACTGCTTAATCTATTCAATTACTTAATCTATGTATTAAGAAATGGTTTCAAATATTATGCCATACAAAACCCACTGCTGTTATTAGCAAAAGGCAAATTGCACTCTTACAAGTAACATTAAAATTGCCACTCCTCTTGGACACTGCCAAAATTAAGAGAAATATTATATGACTTAGCAATGTAATATCAAATTAACCACATGCGGTAAATTAGTTTTTTGTTCATCTTGAATAAAAAGATTACTTCAACAAATAGGATTGAATTTATACTTCAAAATGTTTTAATTTGCTGTCGCAAAGATATACTAATCAGTAGCATCATTATTATGAAATTGAAAAATTTAGATCCATAATTCAGGAATAATCTGGACACTGGTAATCTAACAATTTTTTAAAAGAACGATTCTTCTCTCCCAAGGACCAACTACAGAGGAATGTTGTGCAATTATAATCTTTACTTATTAATATTTAATTTAATTTACTTTGTATTATATCAGCCATCTTATTTTAAAACAAAAACAGAGACTGAAGAAAAATACAAATTATAAACATAAAAATAAAATTATTAATTTAGATTTTACAACGTATTTTTTCAGAACATGATTGCAATAAAAATGGAAGATAATCAAAAATAGAAAAACAAAAGGAAGATAAAAAAAGAGCAAGGGTGCAGTTCACCCATGAATAAAAGCAAATAAAAAACAATGTCTATCAAGAGATCAGAAAACAAACCTGGAAACAAAACACCTCCAGATTGTGAAAAAATGCAGCTTGGAATTCAAATTTTGTGAACCTGGACATATCACTAGAAAAGTAAATGGTGGACATCTTTTCGCCCTTGGTGGACATCTTTTAGCCTATAAATATAAATAGATCTGAGCAAACTCTAGATGGACTCTGCTGTTTATTCTGCTATTCTTTGATCTAATTTTTTACTGATTCTAACTGAATTAATATCAATTACTTTATCTGTAAATACAAAGAAGTCCATAATCTGAAATTCACCGAGCACTTACAGAGAAAGACAAAGGGGTTTATGGTTTATGTGTTTCCGTAACTTGCCCCAATTAAGTTCATCAAGACCCTTCTTTCTGGTATCATTTTCCTCTGCTATATATTGTTTTTAAGAACAGCAGAAGAATAAAGAAACAAAGTAAGATATTCTTTGTGATTAACTAGGAGCCAATTACTTTCTTCCTTGCCATGCCTTACTTTGACTTTCTTTCCCTGAACAAATACTGTTGAGCAGTAATTGCCAGGGCAGTATTGCCAAACTAATAAAACAAACTGCATTAATAATATTGAGGTTAACTACAATTGTAGCAAATATATTACAAAAAAGGAAAAAAGTGCACACTTTCCACTTTTGATGAATGTCACAAATTACTCATAACAACATGTGGCACCAGAATAGAAATGAGCCAACAGCTGCAGAGATTTAAGTCATTTGCACAATGCCTGTTGTCTGGTACCTCCCCTGCTGGAAGTTACCATCTTCAGAAAACAGTGAGGAGAGGGGAGAGTGGGCCTGCACCTCAGCTGCTCCCATTCACAATCCAGTATGTTAAATCATGGAGTGTAGGACTCAATTACCATAGAAGGCATAACCAATCTGCCAGTAGTAAAAACAAACAAACAAACAAACCTTCAAAAAAACAAAGCAAAACAAAAAACACCCCCACACCCAAAAAGTATTCCAACTCAGCACTATGAAAGCAGCATTTTGCCAGATTTTATTAGAAACACATCGATTCCAGCCATCAGAAGTAGCAATAAGCCATTATATATTAGTTAAATTTTTCAAAATACTCCTAATTCTGTGTGTTTACTGTGTGTATTTATAACCCAATTCCTCCCAGAATGGTTAAAACCCAGGTGGTTCTCTTCCTAAGTCATCCCACCTGGACTGTGAACTTACAAGGCTGCAGTCCTACAGCATTATGTAGCAAATTTCCTACACAGTCCTCAGTGGGAGCAGGAACATTCACAGAGCTGTCAGAAGAGAAGCTGTGACGAGGAGGCTCTCAGGAAGGTTTGGGACAGTTTTGGCAAGTCTGAGGAGACCTTCAGCTCTGGTGGGTGTCATTCAGTAGTAAATAACTGGGTTCTGGCACACTAATACAATTTCTGTTAGGCAGGCAACA
This sequence comes from Zonotrichia leucophrys gambelii, assembly GCF_028769735.1. Lineage (NCBI taxonomy): Eukaryota > Metazoa > Chordata > Aves > Passeriformes > Passerellidae > Zonotrichia > Zonotrichia leucophrys. Next base: position 23,381,897 of record NC_088177.1, on the reverse strand, counting down.
AAGCAGCATGGCCTGCTATGAGGAACCGAGAGTTTCCCAGAGGTTATCAGGCTGAGATAATATTTAGCAGCAAATAGTGGGGACAAGTGTGTCCCAAAAGAGACTCTATTTTATACCAAAATATTTCTTTCTCTTTAGTACCTTTCACAGAGAAGTAATTCAACAACAACTGTTTTGGTCCAGTAATCATCTTTCATTAGAGAAAAGAAGCTTGCTACTGCATGTATGTGTAGAAGTCTTTCTAGAACAGACTAAAGTTTATAATTTATTTTTACTGAAATACCACTAAAATAAAACCCTAATAATGGGATGAAACTTGCAAAGATATTTTTCAGCTTACATACTGCCAATTCTCTCAGCATCCTAAGAATAAAATGCATGTAAATCACTCGGAAACACAGAAACTTGGGACCTCAGATATTGACTTCACAGGGGAAAAGAACAAACAAACAAAAAAAAACCAAGGAGTTGGGTTAAGAAAACTGGACTGTAGGCAGATTTTAAAATCAATATTGACAAATTTAATCCAAAGGTGAAACAAGGAAAGTCTGCCTCTTACTATTAAAGAGAACTAAACAGAAAAAGGAAGAGCTTTAGGCTGGTAGCTGATGTTTCAATAGTGCTGCAGTCATGTATAATTTAATACTCTATGACTGGCTAATAATACTCTTCTTTGTGTTCCTATCACAAGTTTTGCAAGAATGGTCAAGATTTGTGGTTTCCAGCAGTCAGCCTGGAATATTGCGTTCCTGCTCGAGGCCTAACAGAGTAGTCCTAATTTTCCACTGGGATGTGCTATATAATTGCATCAGTCTGCTTTCTGAAACTACTGCAAGGGTGTGAATGGGAAAAAAAACAGGCAAGACAGAGGCTTTGTTTGGGAGCAGAATGCAGAACAGAAATAAAAATAACTAATTAATTTAATCCCATAGCTAACTTCACAAGATGGAAGAAAAAGCAACAGGTACTGGAGGGTAAGCACATGTCTGTATGAGGGAATAAAAAAGCAATTAATTCTTGTTCAGATATAATGACAATTTTAACTTACAGAAATAGCAAGCTGTGTGTTTTCTAGATTTACATGTTATAAGCACCTTTATTTTTAAATAAAATCCCATATACTGATAGATGTAAAAGTTGGAGAAGTTCTGTGGCCCAACTACAGCTGGTGTTCCAAACAGTAGAGCTCTTTAGGTTGACTAGACTTAAAAAGAAACTCTGATGTCCCAGATGATACTTCTTCGAGGTGGCTGCACTGAAATGAAGCAAACAGACCCACTCACCTGCATGTTTTCACTAATCAACCTTGGAAATGGCACCCAGAAAGAAAACAGAATGAACAATATCTGCAAATTGCTCGTGTCTTCTCAGATTCCAGGCCTCATCCTCAGCCAGAATAAAGTACAGACATCAGACAAGAATCTGATTTCACAATTCTAAAACCTTTTTCCAGAGTTTTTTGTATACATTGCAGACAGTTCTAGATGGTTTATTACATTCCTTGAGAAGCACAGAATCAAACTGCATTTTAACTATTTCTGGTAGCAGATACCAAGTCCTCTGACACCCAGATAATGTAGGCTGATGAAATACACGTTAAATGCATATGATAAAACTACAACAATGTTATGGCTGCAAACATTAAAAATGTACTAGTTTTTAGATTACATTTCAGTGAGTGACAGGTTTCTGGGGAAACTGCACAAAAAATATTTTTCTGTCATTTTTCCAAAAGCAAATTATGAACACCTAAAATCTGAATTGTGTTTCCACCTATACAAAGTAACTTGTTTAAAAGTTATATGTTAATACATTCTTCTGAATTAGATAGTTGTCCTTATGTTAGGATTCTCTTGCATAATCCATCTGCTTACATTATCATCCTCTTATTAACACACAGAAAATGATTAATAATATGGCCAATGAATTCCAACCATGTTTGTCCTGAAGGCAGAAATGTAATCAGGTTATATATTGCCATAAATTATTCCACTATTTAGCACTTTCAAATTGTGCTTATTGCTCGTGACCTGCAATATTTGGTAAACAAGCATGTATAGCCACTTCCCTGGTAAATATGACAGCATTACAGGCATTACAGGGCCTTTTTTAAACTAACAACACAATTTTCCATGGAATACATCAGCTTGTACACTTGAGCTCTCTGAATGTACAAATGACTTACTACCAGCTGCAGTTTCCTCACCTTTGGCTATATTCTCTCAGCAGTTTCAATATATTTCTCTTAATTAAGAGATTTAATCAGCCATAATGAGTAGATTGGTTCTTGACATTTTCTGTAGCTTTATTCTACTTGCCCAGCATCTCCATTGGTATTGGTCAGTACAACCATTTTAAAGGTAAGGAGAAAGAATTGTAAGATACTTGACAGAAACAATTATAATCCTTATGATATGGGTTCAAATGATAACCCCTCATATTTTAGGGCTTAAAATTTTGTATTTTGCAATATCTATTTCTAACTAAATAAAAAATTTCTATGTCAGAGGAAAAAAAAAGAAAACTTGTAAGGAATTCATTATAAAGACTTGATTTTTTTAAAAACAGATATGCCCTTATTCCAAATTCCTAGTTCCTGCTGCAAATGCAAACATCAGCACATGTGGTAGTACCCTATGGAATTTTAAATTTATTTTGACAGCTTTTGAAAGGCATAACCTTATTCAAATATGTTTCACTCTATATATAAAGAACTGTCCATATGTCTTTATATCACAGTAATCTAAAAATCTCAAGTAATTTTTATAAAAAGTATAATCTGTTTTTCAGCAGCAACAGACCAGAAAATAATAATATAAAAAAAAAAAATTCAATGCATTTTGAAGCATCTGACTTGCAAGGGAGTGTGATATTTAAAAGTGAAGAACAAGTTATAAACAGATAAAGCACACCATGTTATCAAAAAACATGATCCCAGCAGCTTAGAGCATAGCATGGAGAGTAAGTACAGGAAAAGGATCATCTATGTAGCCGCTTTTGTTTTTATTTTAATTCTGTTTGTGACAGATGTTGGCAAACTAGCTGTTAGGGTAGCTACAGTGTGTACCAGATAAACAGTTATAACTATGTTTGACATAAATCACCGTCTGTAGAATGTGTGCGAATTCAATTTAGGAGAGGGAAAAGAAGGGAAAAAAAGAAGCGAGAGGTTTTGCTGCTCAGCAGTGCAAGAGGCATTGAGAGCCACACAAACCCAGGGCCAGATGTGGCGCTCGCGATTGGCTGAGCGCTGCCCACGTGCTGGAGCCGTGCGGAAATGGAAACGCCGCCCAGAGCCAGATCTGCATTGCAGTCCGGGGAAGAACAAGATTTATTTCCCAGGCTCTGCTCCCTTGCTCACATACGGGCACGAGCAGGAAATCCACCTGCAGTTTTCTCGCCTTAATAAAATGTACCAAATAATATTAAATTTAGTTAGTTAGTAACAAAGAATGAACACTCAAGATCAAACATTAGTATATGTTACTTTTTACAATTTTGATTTCAAGAATAGATTTAACCTGCTACATCCTCCATTTTTCTTCTTTCGTCTGCATCTCAAGGGGTTTCTTCATTCCTGTGTAGACAAGCAAATCCCAATTAAAAATCATTCTAAAAATCTTGCCATTTTTTCCCCACCTTTTCCCCCACTGTGATGATTTTATTGCACAAATTTTAGAACAGCTGACTCTTCGTGCACTGGCATCTCAAATATAGCATATTAAACTCCATTTTACCTGGAGTTTTCAACTGTAAATCACATTCTTTTTTCCGCTAGCAATACATAAACTCCTTTCTACTTTATCTACATTTACAGAAAATGTATGTTTGCTAACAAAAAAATTTCTAGCATAAACAAAGAATATTGCTTTTAAGAAAGCCCTAAATTTACCCTAGAGCCTTTTGTAAATCAAGCGGCCCAGGCTGTTGGGCGTATGATTCCTTATTTCAAGTAAGCTCCTTTAATATGATGGCATTTCAACATGTCACCTTACACTTTGTCCACGGCATAATTTTGCCAGTAACAGAATTCCTCCTATCCTAAGACCTAGACAATAAATGTGGAATTCTTGGGAACAAGTTACAGAGCCAGCTCTGTTATAATGGCATCTCAGCAAGCTATTTTCTCCTCACTGCCAGTGGTTTTATTGTTTGGTTAGTCCGAGTATCATCGCTAATGCACGCTTCTTTCTTTAATTTTTGTCAGAAGGGTTCAAGAAAATAAAATTTTGAAAATTCAGATAAAACACAGACATAGCAGGTTATGGAATAAAATAAAATGTAATAGGTTAAGATTTAATTAACATACAAAGAATAGCAGAACAAAAAGAGAAAAGATGTGTGTAGGAAACTATTCCTATTTATAGCAATCCGAAATGCAGGATTATTTTCCATATTACATATCTGGTACAAATATAACACATTGTAAAAAATAAGCATTTTAAAGAGAGATACAATTTGTAGAAAGAAGCAATTGTGTCACCCTGAATGAACCCGAAATATACAAAGGGAAATATACAAAGTTTTCTAGTATTTCTAATTCAGCTAACTGCTAAAAATGGTTTGATCTCTCTCATTTCCTGCATTGCAGCTCTCAGACATAGCTCCTGAGGAACAGCAGTCACGGAAAATTGATCTAAGGTTTCTGACAGATGGAGTGGAATGGACACAGTCACAAGAGGTTGGTGCTATTTCCAAAATATTTGCTGGAGATTACTAAACCTGTGCCAGGCTGGTATAAACGTATGTATCTTTTCATTCCAAACTCGATTATGGACACACTGGTGTATTACTTCAAGCACTCCTTATCAATTATTAAAACACAGGAGAGCACACATTGAAGCAGCTGATGTGTCTGCGTGCATTCTGTAAGCTCCACGGGAAGGGGCAGACAGAAAGCTTTCTCAAACCCTGCAACTGAGTCCTGCAGGGACTGCCAGAGTTCTGGGGCACAGGACACTTGGCTGGCACAGCCTGTAGTGGAAAAGGATTTGCTGTTTCTGGAGTGTGTGTGTGTGTATACAAGTATACAGATGTATATGTCTGTGTATATCTATTAAGAGTTATAGCAATTACTGAAATAAAGCAAATGCCGTAGCATAATCATACTAAAAGTAATCCGTGTATTGGCTCTATGCATTTTTCAATTAATTAAGTAAAGGGTTTTCATGCACCCTGCACTGCATGCAAGAATTGCCAAAATGTTACCAGACCTTGGTATATTATCCTGTCTCTGTTGAGCAAAGCTCAGCAATTTAAATCAAATTCAGAGGTGAAAACAATTGCTTCCAAATGAAGAAGATAGCAGAAGCTGCAGTTGCTTGCACAACTGGCAAGTGTCTCCAGTAACACTTGTCCATGTTTAAATATATCCCATTTCTACAACCTAGACAACAGAATTGAATGTTAAACAGCGTTTTGGCCTGAAGCTCACATGAATTATTTGCTGTGTAGCACTCTGGACTTCTTATCAAAATTGCAGTCTGCATCCTTTTTAAAGTATGGAATGCAAATATGGCCAAGACAACTCCATGTTCAAAACTAGGAGAGTACTAACACATAATTAATAATGAGTCCATTTGTTTGTGCAATCTCAGAGTTTTATAGCAAATATATTTAGTTCAGTGAATTGACTCCATTAACATTACTATTCTGGAGACTAGAGTTCAAGATCAATTTCATATTCACATCTTAAACTTTGTGTAATACTAAAAAATACTTTGGACAGTTTTACCAACAATATTTACCTACTTTAAGATTCACAAACAAATGCTGTGAAGTGAATTTTAAGATTCACTTCACAAACAATAAAAGCTCCAATAAACCCACAACAACAAAAAAAAAAAAGACAATGAAGTGAAACTGACATTCCAACCACATAAATATATAAAAGCTAAAAGCCTTTCCCACTGTTTTTGTTTGTTTGTTTTTTTAAATAGGCACACACTGTTGTTCACTTGGCTTACAAAGAGGAGAGTACGTATTTGTAAACATTGCTAGCAAAAAGAAAAGCATGTTAGCCATCTGCAGAGATGACCAATACTGCATCTGCTGCATAATGTGAAAGTTCATCTGATGATGAAACTACATGAGCCAGGACAGATATGAGTGTTTCAAATGCTACGTTTTCACCTAAGGAAATGGGTGACCCAAACCATTTTACTAGACAACCTGAAAGCATTTCACTACTAGAAAACTGCCTGAAATCAAAATTACAATTTCATCTAAGCCCTCAAACTTGTGTTTCATTTTCATCTGCAACAGTGAATCTTTGTAAAATGTGCATCTCCCTCATTTACGGGTTTGTCTTTTATTTCAGTGCAGTAAGCACAGTATTATAAGATTATTACGTTCTCTACAGTTGATTACACATAGGGGAGGCTGATAATGAACTGAAACTGTTGAATTCAAATGTGATCTGCCTGTGGCTGTGCAACCAAATGAACTGCAAGACAATCAGCCCCCATGAGTTACAGTTAGATGTGAAATGAATGACAATCAAACTAATAAAGGAATTTTTCAAATGTGGTGGGGCAGCTCCTGTGTAAACTACAAAATTTTTGAAACTAAGAGACATATTTAGCTAGTGCCATTGAGAGTCTCTCAGTACTGTCACCTGAGAGTAACAGAGGCAAGAGGACAGGAAGAATTTTATTTTAAATATAAAGTTAAATTGTGTGGTTTACTTTGTTGAGAAAAGGAAGATGAGAAATTCCTGGCTTTGGCCTCAGTGCAAAGAATAGCTGACGTTTTATGGGATTTTCAGTGAGTTTTTTTTCTGTATAGACATCTACCCTCTCAAAGATACAGAAATGATGTAAAAACTTGTTTCAATCCTTGTACATGATAGCAGTGAGCATTTCTAGATCTGTTGGGAATTTCTCTATGCAGTAGGGAAATTATGTTTAGTTAATCAAACAGGTTTGGAAACTTTTGTGTGGATGATTATATATTTTTATTTAGAAACATCAGGATAAAATAAAGAAATTAAAGTAACAGCTAATACGAAATTTCCAGGGATTTGGTAAAACCTCATCAAGTGTCTTACTCCTTTACATAGGATGAAGATATCTTTAAAGGAGTAAGTGCCAACTCCTGTTAAGGTTAGGTCATCATATTAAAATAGGTACTGGTACTTATGAGAGGGGAACAAAGACTGAAGAAACTTTGATGTGATGGGTTACTTTAATAGTAAATTTTTATAACACTGCTTTTTCTGATACCATTGTACCGGTAAGGAGACATTTTAAATATTTGTGCTTAACTATGCTGCTTCCTACGAAATTCTCGCAGAATACCCTTTCTCCTGATGTCTCTTTGCTAGTTTATGATGACAAGCGCCATTCAAAGCTACAGGCAATGCCTCTGAATGGGGAAGTGTGTGAAACTTACTGCTTGGACTTATTTTGGCATTCATCCGGAAACTGACTAAGCTACGCTCAGTTCTGAGGGTGAGCGATGAACGAGATCTGGAGAGCCGATCCTCAGCTGCCTCCTTGCAGCATCTCCAGCGCAAAACAATACACAGAGACAAATAACTTCTCTTAGAAGGTGCTGTGCACCTCGGGCACACCCTGATACTGCTGCAGCTGTGCCCTGTAGGCAGAGCATTTCCTCCCTTCCCTCTCTCTCTCCTGCCAAGCACCTGATGCCGCCCTGGGCAGCCCGGCGCACAGCGCTCCCTCACAGGGCCCCTCGCGCTCGGGGGCGGGGCGGGGGCGGCCCCACTGAGGGGAGGCGGGGCCGCCCCGCGCCCTCCGCGGCTGCGCCGGCGCTGCCACCCCCACAGCGGGCGGCGGTTTGTGCGCGGGGCCGGCGGTCGGCGTGGGACCGACGAGGGCGGGAAGGCGCTGTCGCTGAACGCCGGCACGGTGATATTTTCTCTTTCCTCCCCTCCCTACCCTTCCCCGCACATTCCCTCTCCCCACCTTCCCTCGCTCCCGACCCTTTTCTGTCCTTCTGGCGGGGAAGTTGCCGCGCGGACGGGCGGGAGAGGAGAAGGAGGGGGGGATGGGCGGCGGGCCCTGAGAAGAAAAGCGGTAACGGCCGCAGCGCGCGCGCCGCCCCGAGCCCGCCTTGCCGCCACGTGACCCCCCCCCCCCCCCCGCGCCCACCCCCTCCTCTCCCGCCCGGCTCCATATTGGCGCTGCGCTGGCCGAGCCCGGGCACAAAATGGAGGTAACTGCGCGCGGGGCGCGGGGCTCGCCGCCATCGGCCGAGGAGGCGGCGAGGCGGCTTCTGCCGCGCGGAGCTGGAACGGCTTTAATTCCGCCCGAGCCCGCGGGCGGGAAAGCGCGGCGGGAAGGGGGTGGTTGGCGGCAATATGTCATGGAGCCCCTTGCAGTTCCCGCGGCCGCCGCCTCGTCGTGGCGTTCCCGCCGCGCTCCAGACCCGCTTTCGCCTGCGACACGCCGCGTTTGTCCGCAATGGCGGCGCGGGCAGGAAGAGACAGGGAGCGGGAGAGGCGGCGCTTCCGCCGCGCGGCCCCGCGGGCTGCGGCCGCCATTTCGCAGCGCTCCGGCGCGCGGGTGAGGGCTCGGCCCTCGGTCCGGGGCAGGGCTGGGAGCGGCAGAGCCCTTCGCAGCACTCCGGGGCACACCGAAACACACGGGCCCGTGTCTGGGCTGCAGTAGAGCAAAGCGAGCCCTACACGTGCGTGTGTCATTGTTCTGCCCTCCCTGTATTCCTTTTCCCCGGCCCACCCCCCTCCAGCGTAAGGTACTCGGAGTAGTGTGGCAGGGGTATTCTTTAACACACTTTCTACACATTCAGTTTTCTCGAAGCAGATTTTAGAGGCATTAAAATAGTTTGCTGCAGTACGCTGCATTTCGCAGAGGAATGCCGCAACACGTTGTAGCACCTCCCTAGAGTCTCTTACTCCCTGCCCAGAGGGAGTTAAAACTGCCAGGAACCTTTGCTGCCCGGGGAGGTGGGGGAAGGAAAACTACCGAGTTCTCTTCTTTTCTCTAGTCCCCCAATTACACGTGCAGAAGAGCCAGGACATTCGGTGGTATTCTGCCGTGATCCTGGTGGGCAGCATGAAGCAGTCTGCATAAACCTAGTGAAATCAACCTCACCCTACTTTGAGGGAAATCGTAATGATATTCTGCCCTTGCTTTTCTTTCCTCAAAACCTAAAGTTCTTTGTTCAAGTGTTTGAGAGTATGGCCAGCAAAAATAGTGGGGGTTTGTGTGCGTGGTAGTTTTTTTTTATCTTTGCTCCTTTCACTGAACGCTGAAGCCTTAGAAATTAAGATCTGAGAAACCAGCAACTCACACTAGTTTCTGTTCCTGTATTAAAAACACAAGAAAGTGGATCCCTTAACCAAAGCAGCTAAAAACAACTTTTCATGTAAGCAATTGTTTTAGCAGCTTCGGGGTTTAATAACTGAGAGGGCTGATGCGTTTAAAGCATTGAAGTGGTTTAGTAAAGCTTGGGAACCTATCACATCAGGTATTAAGCTCGTACCTTGGGCTTTTCCTCAGGCACATGTTCCTGTTGGTGTTGGGGGTACACTAGCAACACACTTAAAAATGGGAATCAGTTTTTTCCTGCTTTAACTTTTAGGTTTGATAAAACACCCTTCTCTAGGCACTTTAAATCCACCCTCAGTTGCTTGTAGAAAAGATCAGTGCATTTCCAAAGTATTCTCTGATTGGATGGTGAACTTCCATCTTCATAATGTCTGGTTTGTCTCTGTTGGCTTCTTTTCTGCTGTAAGAGAGCAGCGTTGTGAATAATGAGACAAGTCCTGGTGACTTCTTTATCGTTATAATTTAAAGCTTTCTTCGGAGACTGCTTTAAATTCTCTAGTTAAATTGCAGTATATGATTATTAACTAGCGTTTAATGGTAAATGTATTCTGAGTAGTCAGAGTTGAATAGAGTATTTTGTTGGTGATAAGAGTTCAGAAATTTGGTGCTGTCAGCCTTAACGCTCAGGACAGCACCCTGAGGACAGGGCTGAGCAGGGCTGTGTTCCACATGAGCTGATGGTGTGCATTTCAAGAACACAGCTCCTTTTTAACCCTTAAGGCCTTCAGAGGCCATTGGGGCAGAGACCATGCCCAGGAGCTGTATGTTGGCCAGTGTGGAGCCTCGCTGGGGATAGCAGCTTCAGAAAGGGATTCACACTTTCCATTACTTTGAAAAAGTATTTGAATAAGCTTTTTCCTTTACTCCCAAACAATTCCTAAAGCTTTATTTTATTTATTTTATTTTATTTATTTATTTTTATTTTACTCCCAAACAATTCCTAAAGCTTTATTTTGCTGTATAGCTCGTTTGTGGAAATCCCTTGAAGTGTTAATGTTCTGTTTCATACCTCCCCAACATGACTTTAAAAACTGACAGCTCAGCTGAAGTACTTAATATCCTAATACGTCTTTAGTCAAACTGATGTTTGATTTAAAGGATTTCAAGAGCAGCTTTAACATTGTGTAGCAGGAACTGAAGATAATACAAACACTTTGACGTTACTTAATGAAACTATTTAAATTGTTAATGCGTTAAATTGTGATACTCCTGATTTCACAGTGGAGTTTAATTTGAAGCTGAATTTTAACATGAAGTTATGTTTAAGAATTTGCACTTAAAATAACAGCATGTATTGCTCATTAGTAGAGACCTGCCTGCCCTTCCACATGCAGGAGCAGAATTTGCAGGAAGAAAACATTAAAAAAACCCCACAACCCAAACAAACCAACCCATCACAGAAGTACACCTAATCTTGTAAATATCTATGCTTTTAAATGCAGCACATTTGTAATGTACTTAACATTATTGCATTTTGGCCACTGTAATAAAGCTTCAAGAAACATCCAAAGTAGTAATGAATATTGGCCGGAGATAAATGAATACATTAATACTAGAACCAACTGAATGATCCTAGAAAGTTTTCTAGAAAAAAGGCCAAAGGGTGCATGATTTTTTTGTTTAAATGTGTAGTGATGGGTTCATACACTGAGCTTACAGTGTAAAAGATTTCTTATTTGTAATGGGACATAGATTACCTAGTACAGGGCAGTAATCAAATATGTAATAGGGAAGCAAAAGTAATGCAGATAGTGAAGAGACTCCTGAGGATAGCAGTTCTTGATGCTGCAAGTTAGCATCAGCAAGGGCTTCTTGCACTACTAGTTGAAAGTAGTTTTTAATACAGGAACTATATAAGACATCCTCTAGTGTTGCACACTGCTGGATAGCTGGCTACAAGAGGTAGTCATCAGAAAGTTCTAATAAGCAGTGTTTACAAAAGGTTACATGTTTTTGGGGGTTAAAACTCCAGAGAAGCAGAATTTACATATTGGATTTGGGTATTAAAGTGGAATTTGCTTGCTGTATCAGTTGTACTCCAAATAGTTTTGTCAGACGGTAATAGATAAAGGTTTGCTACAGACTTTAGCATTAGTTTGTGTAGTGAGCTTGACTGGGATAGCAGATATTTCTTTTACATCTCTTCTCAGTTGTTAGCTGAATAGCCTGAGGGTTTTTATCCCACCCTTTTAAATACTTCAGAGATTTTTTTTCTACTACAACCCATTTCTTCCTGCAAAGCTACACCTGTGCACTGCAGCAGAGAGGGCCCTGTGTCACAGGAGCTGGGGTAAGTACTGACTTATCCAACCTGTTTTCTAGGTTTCCTAGATCTAAAAGAAAGGCCGAGTTAGAGAGTACCCTTCCAAAATGGCTGCTATTAAGGAAGAGAGAGAAGTGGAAGACTACAAGAGGAAAGGAAGACGATCCTCACAGGTGAGAGGATGGGGATTTTTATTCAAAATAAAGTAGTTTTAAGGGGAAAAGATAAAAAAAACACCCCAAGTTAACCGTTTCTATCTTTTTTTTTTCTACCTTCTTCATCCCCGTATTAGTGGAGTAACTTTAAATTGCAGTTTATTACATATGCATCTAAGGGGTGGGGTGTTAAGCCTAATGGGGAAATTTTGCTTGTCTAGCTTTCTGTTGTAACAGAATTGATTAAATGTATGTTTCTGATAAAAGCAAGGTGGAATTATTTATGTATCCTCCCAAGTATCAGCAGGAACTTGATTACTTCTACCTTCAAAAGTCCTGTTTTTAATGGGAATGAAGACAGGTTCCTATTTGCTTTTCTTTTTTTTTTTTTTTTCCTTTTTTTTTTTTTAATGGTTGCCTGATAGTCACTGCAAATGAAAGCGAGCTGTACTAAGTAAAAATAACTGTTTTCTTTTGCTTCTAGCAGAAATACCGTAGACTGAATAAGGTGCGTAGTATAGAGAAGATGTTGGGGCTGTTTTTGGGAGGATGGGAGCTAGTTACTTTTGGGGCAGGGTGTGGAAGTGGGAGGGGGGAAGTTCTTAATACCCTTCAGAAAATAATTTTAAGGTCAGCAAAAAGGGTATTAAAAGTGCTTATATAGCTTATAACGGCGGCATTTTATCTTGGTTTATTTGGATTTGTTTGCTTTCTAACACTATTTTTTCAGGTTGCCTGAATATTTTAGCTAGTTCAAACCAGCTATTTTCTGGAATGATACACTACTGCAATGTGGGAGGGCCTGTACACTTGAATTCTGAACAAACCTTGTCCCAGTTGCATGTGTCTGATAGTGTATGGTTATTTTGTATTGAAATACAGTGTGTAAAGTCCTTTTGGAAGGAATGTTGAAACTCTCGCCCTCATTTGGACTTTGAATTGAGTGTACGGGGACGATCAGCTGCATACTAAATAACCTCTTGTAGTTCACAAAAGTAGCTTGCCCTGCAACGATCTTAAAAACTTGAGTTTCTAGAGAACAAGTTTCTCAGGGCACGTTGCTGAGGCCCCAGTGGCCTGTAAGCTTTCCCGTTTCAGAAGGCAGGCTGGGATTGTACTGCCTGGGGACAGGCTGGTCTCGGTTCAGCCACGGCTGAGCATAGCCTTGGTGACCAGCATTTTGTGGGCATTTGCTGCTGCTCAGAGGTAAAATGCATGGGAGAGTTCCACCCGAAAACTGCCTTCAGAGAGAAATACTGCGATCCAAAAGGCTGATCATCCGAAACCCCTGCCATAGGAAATTCCACTTGCTGGCAACCACAGCATAAAAGCAGATGTATGTGATGTATGTGCAGTAGCTTTGTCTCAAAAGGTGTTAGGATTTCTGCAAAGAGGAGGATTTTTGCAGGAATCCCAGGGGGTTCTAGCTGCTGTCTTTCCCCCCCGCCTTAGGCGAGAGGTAGTTACAGTGCGGGGGTGTCGGGGTCTCGGTAGGGCCTGGAGGCGCGGTGCGGGTCGGCGGGCGGAGGGGCCCGCGGCTCCCTCAGCGCCGGCCCCGCCCTGGGCCCCGCGGGCCGGGCCCCGCCCATGGCGCCACTGCGGCGCCGGCCGCGCGCCCCGCCCTCGCCTCCATATTGGCGCGGCGGCCGCGGCTGAGCACAAAATGGAGGCGGCCGGGCCCGCGCCGCGCTCGGCCTTTGAGGGAAGGAAGGCCGCAGTCGGGACAGACGGAAAGTTTTCCGCCTCCGCAGAGCCGTGTAACGTGTCTGGAAGCCCCTCTGGCAGCTATGGGGGAGAAACAGTGTTTTGCCGACTAAAGGCAGGCTGGACGGTCTTGCAGCTGCTCTCCCCACTCCTGCCAGAGGAGTGCTGCAAAATGGCGTGCTCTCCTGGCGTGTCAGCTGAGCAGGCGGCAACCTGGTTCTGATAGAGCAGGGTGGAGAGATGTGCTTTGCAGGATTTTCTGTGCAGGAAAGACTGCTGTTAGAAATAACTTCAAACAGAACAACTGAGAAAGAGTCTTGTCTGAAAACCCCAGTGACAACAAACTGCCTAAAAAACCTATTCCCTCATTCTTTAAAGAAAATACTGCCTTCTGTTTTTTGCACATAATTCCTGTTACATGTATGTGTCATAAAGATAATTTTTATCAAGTAGAACAGAGAAGCTGTAACAGCGGGTGTTATTCCTGCTGTATGAGAGCAGCAGTTCTCATGCACGTAATAACAATAAGTAAGAAAGAGCTTCACTTCTCCTTACCTGAACAATTCTGTGGTTATTCTTTTAAGGAAAAGCACTCTGAATTATTAGCTGGAAACTCTCATAGCCTTGAATAATATCAGAGAACTATAAATAGTCTGACAGTTTTTCCTTACATGTTTCTGATTTTGAAGGAGTCTAATCTTCACAGCTTCACATAATAAATGTCTTTCAGTACCTGTACAAGAGTTTTGAAATGCTTAGTGTCCCCAGCTTTAACATAACCCAACTAAAAATTGTCAGTAGATGTTAAAAACTGGAATTAGCAAGAGATGACACTAGACCTAAAACAGTTTCTATATGTGATGGGTGTGTAATCCTATAAAATTTAAAGTTTCAATGTAGTGAGAGGGGAGTTTGTTTTTTTTTTAATGCCTTTGTAGTCTGGACTACTTGGAAGACACTAGAAGCTTTAGTTTGTAGTTATGGGACCATTGACTGTTACTGATTTATATGATGATCATGAGGTAACAAAGCTTTAAAGAGTAAGCTGTAATCAAAAATACTGGGTTTCTGTCTAACAAAATTCAGCAGGTGAAAGGGCAGAGATTTAACTCCCAGACAGCTTTTCATAATCTTAGTTACTGTTTGCTGTAGTACAACCTAAGTATTATTAGCCAACGGTTTGCTGAAGCACTGTATAATACAAAAAACACTCTCTCTAAGGGGCTTAAGCTTTCCTGGCCAGCCCCAGTGCTGTGACAGAGGTTAAAGCACTTCAGATTTGAAGCAGAATGTCTACAGATAGAAGTCTGTGGCTGTTTTTATGTAGTTCACATCAGGATAATGCTGCATCTACTCTGGTTTAATGGACTGCTGCAGTGAAGCCTGTTAACTGATGCTGCAGAACTGAAGTCATACACAGCATAGCTGGCCAGCCCCTTGTGGAGTGTCTTACATGCACAGAAGTACCCGCTTGCTAAATGAGATTTTAATCTGGTTGCTTTTAAACAGAGAAGTCCAGTAAGACTTCTCTGCCAACGGCAGTTGTGAAACAATTTTTTGTCAACTCCTCGTCAAATATACGGGGAAACTCCCCGTCTAGTGGAAAAGTGCAGCACTGAAACAGAGCAGAAACACAATTTTACTCTCAAACCATTTCAGTCATTTAACAGAAGACTGGGATCTGCAAATTGGCACCTTTTAAAATGTGGCTGGTTGTATATAGGCAGTGTTACCAAGAGCTGTTAAACTTGCTTGTTCTGTGATGGTTTCCAAGTTACCAATCTTACTCTCGTACTTGTACCCACTACTGGTCATTGGTGAGTTGTTAGGGCATTTTCTTGTCTGTAAGACATAGGTTGTCTCACATTTGAGAGGTATTTCCCATAACACTAAAATCCACATACATATTTACACTATCTTGCTTGCATGTGCTCCAGTAATAGAATTATCAAAGTACAGAATTTATATTTAAAGGAACTGAGTATTGATATGTTCCATAAAAATGTATAAAGATAACCTTTCAAAATGGACATCCTCAAAGAGTAGACACTCAGCCCGAGCCTTTTTTCATTCTGTACTGCATCCTTAAATTTTTTGTAGATCTGCATATTTATGCTTCATAAAGTGTTAGAACTTCCCTTTATCCAGCAGTGCTTCATCCCCGGTCCCAGCAGTGTGAACTGCAGCTCAAAGATAGCCACAGAATGATTGCATTTTTGGGTGGTGGGGAGCAATTAAATTACCTAATATGTTGAAATTCCTTTACTGTTTGCATTTTAGCGCTCTTTAAGTTGTTAGTGTTTTAATTAAAATCACACCTCATTAAGTGTTTACTATTCTGCTGTCTAAATCCATTAGAAGTCATTGTTCTTATGTAAATGTATTTCACCTATTTGTAGTTATAATGTGCACAAATAATTTCTAGTAATTCAGTGAAATTTTAATTCTGTAATTTGTATTCAATATATGTTTTTGATTTTTTTTCATTTTGTAGGGCCATGAGCCAAAGGAGCCAGAGCAGTTGAGAAAGCTGTTCATTGGAGGTCTGAGCTTTGAAACAACAGATGATAGCTTGAGAGAGCACTTCGAGAAATGGGGCACACTCACGGACTGTGTGGTAAAGGCTCTGTTATTAGTTTGTGCCTTTGAAAGGGTTGGGTAGTTAAAGTGGCACAGAAATACAGAATGCCTCCTTGTGTGTTTGCAGGTGATGAGAGACCCCCAAACAAAACGTTCCAGAGGCTTTGGCTTTGTGACTTACTCCTGTGTGGAGGAGGTGGATGCTGCCATGAGCGCTCGACCGCATAAGGTTGATGGACGCGTGGTTGAACCAAAGAGAGCAGTTTCCAGGGAGGTGAGCTAGTGTTCCAGTTAACCACATGTTCTGATCTTTACCTACTACTTTAAGCACTGAATTTCATTTTTGGCATTGCAGGATTCTGTAAAGCCTGGGGCACACCTCACCGTAAAGAAAATATTTGTTGGTGGAATTAAAGAAGATACAGAAGAATATAATTTGAGGGAGTACTTTGAAAAATATGGAAAGATTGAAACCATAGAGGTCATGGAAGACAGGCAGAGTGGAAAGAAGAGAGGCTTCGCTTTTGTTACTTTTGATGATCATGATACAGTTGATAAAATTGTTGGTATGTAAGCTCTTCAGTGACAAATGACTTGGCAGATAAAGTGTTAAGATTTCAGAAAAGCACTGTGTGGAATGAGATGGTTGCATAATCAGCTGCTTTACTATTGTGAAGGATGGGGTTGATTTTATGTTACTTTTCAGTGTGCATATGCCTTATAGTAACTTTCTGTGAGAGTTTTACAGCATATTGCAATGATATGATTTCTAACTTTCATTTTTCACTATTTCCTGTAGTTCAGAAATACCATACTATAAATGGACACAACTGTGAAGTGAAAAAAGCGCTCTCAAAACAGGAGATGCAGACTGCTAGCTCTCAGAGAGGTGAGTTGTAGTTGTGCATAGCTATTTTGTGTAACAGGTTTTCAATTAATGTAATTCAAGTGAAATATTTTGTAGGTCGTGGGGGTGGCTCAGGCAACTTCATGGGCCGTGGAAACTTCGGAGGCGGTGGAGGGAATTTTGGCCGAGGAGGAAACTTTGGTGGGAGAGGTAAATGGCTGGAATATTATTATAAAATTATTTACATTTTGGTTTTGGTTTTATTTTCTCTGTCAGTTGGCTTAAACAGTTAACATGTTCAGGAAAACATTCTCATCTGTTTTGTGTTCTAGGAGGCTATGGGGGTGGTGGTGGCGGTGGTGGGAGCAGAGGAAGCTTTGGGGGTGGTGACGGATACAATGGATTTGGTGATGGTAAGTGTATTGTTCACTTCTTTTCCCCCAATGTTAGAACCAGCTGTAAGTCTTGCCTTCACCTTGGAAGCAAAGTTTGTTTTGGTGATAATGTGATAATACCAGTAATGAAAATGAAATGTCTGCATTGTAGAGCTGTGAAGAGTTAACTTTTTTTTCTTCTCCCTACAAAATGATGGGTGGAAGAAATACTAGTCTGTATTTGCCCTTTAAAAATATATCATAAGGTTGTGAGGGAGCTGCTTATTATTGAGAGCTCAGTGAAGATTCTTAGTTGAGATGACTAAAACTGAGTAAAGCAGTAAACAACTGTTTCCAGTAAGCTTTTAAGACTTCTTGTGGTTCAGTGATATCTTTTTTGTGATGCAGTTAGGATGAGTATCCAAAATGCATCTGAAGAGAAATACTGCAATTACCAAAAGGCTAAAAAATGCAATTATCAGAATGCAAAAAGGGATGAGGGAAGTAGCATGAAATGAATTACTTAGGTCCTGATTTTATAAGCATGGGTTTTTTCTCTATTAAGTAGTTTAGATAAATCATGCAGCCACAAGGAATATAATAAAGGAAAAGTGCTGTGGGACATCTTTATTGTACAAGTGTGTTGGTTTGGGGTTTTTTTGTTAAATGCATCTTTCCTTACCAGTATTTAGCTTTGGTGTGCTAAGTTTGACATTTCTTTTATCCAAAGGTGGCAACTATGGCGGTGGTCCTGGCTATGGCAGCAGAGGAGGTTATGGTGGTGGTGGAGGACCAGGATATGGAAACCCAGGTGGTGGATATGGAGGAGGAGGAGGAGGATATGATGGCTACAATGAAGGAGGAAATTTTGGTGGTGGTAAGATTCCAGTTTTAATTTGACATCAGTGGTTCTTAAGTTTCATTTCACAATGCCTGAAATATAGTAATTTATAAAATGAGTTGTATGTCTGGGTTTTAATGTAGAAGGCCATGTTGCTTAAGGGAAGTTCTTTTTCATGGGGATCAGCTTTGATAAACTACAACATTGTTTTGCCAGGGATGTATTTTTCAAAAGGCTTTGGCTATAAATCTGTGTGTGGAGGCAGAGTATAGGAATTTCAGTGGTTTTAAGCATTTCAAGTATGTTGTCCTTGGATACCTGTTCACAACACGTAGATCACATCCTCCTTTGTGAGAACTACAAACACAAATTTTAAGCTTTTTTATTTTTTGCCCCAAATTTGAAGAGTTAAGCTGCAAAAATTGCTGTATATCTTACTGTGCTTTCTGATTTTGTATGCAGCATGTCCATTACAATTCTGTCTTTTTTTGTGTGTGAATAAATAGTAATTTTCATTATTGTCATCCATCCCTGCAGAGTTGTACAGTAGAAGAATAATGGTGGAACTCATGGTTTTCTGATTTTGGGGACCTTAATTTGGCTTATCGGATTTACATCAAATTGCCTACTCAAACGTGCTTATAATGTGATGTGTTTCATCTCCAATAAAATACCAATTTCTATTGGTAAAAATACTAAGGGTCTTCTGTTACCTGTGCATTTACATAGAGGTAACATCAAAATACATGAATTTAATTTTAAGTTGTTCTAAACTACTACAGTTTATTTTTACATTGGGTATTGGAATTTGGTGAGTTTTGTGTCCTAAGTGTTAAACAAACAAGGCTTTATAAATTACTTGTTTTAGGTAATTATGGTGGAAGTGGAAACTACAATGATTTTGGCAATTACAGTGGACAACAGCAGTCTAACTATGGTCCCATGAAAGGTGGTGGCAGCTTTGGTGGCAGAAGTTCAGGCAGTCCCTATGGTGGTAAGTATGATTTTGTACAGAAAATATTTTTGAGTAAAAATCCATTGTTGTTCGTGTACTTCAATATACACATTGGTTTTTTAGGTGGTTATGGATCTGGAAGTGGAAGTGGGGGCTATGGTGGTAGAAGATTCTAAAAATGCTACCAGAAAAAGGGTAGGTGTACTGCATATTTATAATGATGATTAATAATGTACAACTGTTCACTGAGAGTAATAATTTTCTTATCCTGTATTCAACAGGCTACAGTTCTTAGCAGGAGAGAGAGCGAGGAGTTGTCAGGAAAGCTGCAGGTTACTTTGAGACAGTCGTCCCAAATGAATTAGAGGAACTGTAAAATCTGCCACAGAAGGAACGATGATCCATAGTCAGAAAAGTTACTGCAGCTTAAACAGGAAACCCTTCTTGATCAGGACTGTCATAGCCACAGTTTGCAAAAAGTGCAGCTATTGATTCATGCAATGTAGTGTCGATTAGATGTACATTCCTGAGGTCTTTCTCTGTTGTAGCTTTGTCTTTCTTTTTTCTTTTTATTTTCCCATTACATCAGGTATATTGCCCTGTAAATTGTGGTAGTGGTACCAGGAATAAACAAATCAATGAATTTTTAACTTTTCAATATTTGTGTAGTTCAGTTTTTCCACATTTAGTAGAGAGAACTCTATAACAACTGAAATGTAGTTTAGGGTGTTTCCTTGTTAGTTAATAGAGAAGATAAATGCATTTCTCAATTACTATTTTGTATTAATTTAAAGTTAACAATAGAAACACCTATTGATTTGCAGTCTTAAGGGTCTAGTCTCAGTGTATATACGTAACTGTCATTGACATGAGTTACATAGGCATACAGAGGGAAAACATCTGTATGTTGCATTATAGTTTGTTTAGATGTATAACTAGGATTTGAGTTACTCAAATTAGTGTTTGTGAATCATAGAACTAAGCTTTATCTTAATGAAAACTTCAAATTACTTTTTGATTTGTGCATATTTTTTAAATTTGTAGTTCTGTATTAGTACTAGCGCTTCAAGAAAATAAGGCATGATAAATATTTTAACAAGACCAACTTTAGACACATGAAAGCTGTCTCCGTCTCATTTGAGATGCGTAAGGGATAACTGAAGTTGTTTAAGTCTTGGGTGGAGAGAAAAAGAAATTTGCTTTTTACCTTTATATTTATTGTAATTCCCGAGAAGTTAAGGTGGGGGGAATCAAGTGCCTGTTTCCTTGGGATATACAATGATTCTGTTTCAATAAAACTATACTTTGGGGAGGGTGGCTTGGAATTTTCATCCCCTTTGTCCCCATTTTCCTTCTCCCTTGCACCAGACTGCACTGTTTCAATTAAATGAGGTATCATAGTGAGAGTAATAGGTATGTTCCTCAATAATTTAATGGCTATATACTTTCTTGCATGCACCCAAGGCAATTTTCTGGACACATGCTTCTGACTGGGAGCCAAGGGTAGCACAGGTGTAATCACTGACAGTCCCAGGTAATGTGCTCCAAAAGCCCATTCCCCATGGGCTCTTTATAATAGTAGAGTCCTTGAGCTGTTTGCCCACAGACGTGTGTGCTCAGCCGAGAGCTCAAAGATGAAACACGATCTGGTTGTATTTTACCGACTAGAAGCACTCCCAGAACGTAGAGGGCTGCAGTCCCCAGTTCCCACAGGTAGAATGGTAGTGTGCTACAACTGGATTTGGTGCAGTGGAGTGGAAAATCAGACCCAGTACATGTGGCTAGAAATTGTACTTCATTCTCACTTCTGACCTCCAAATTAAGGCACTGCAGTCTGTGCTGTCCTCATCTGATGTGAATTCTCTTGACTACTGCCAGGCCAGTGCTTGCTGTCA
Source organism: Zonotrichia leucophrys gambelii (assembly GCF_028769735.1). Taxonomy (NCBI): domain Eukaryota; kingdom Metazoa; phylum Chordata; class Aves; order Passeriformes; family Passerellidae; genus Zonotrichia; species Zonotrichia leucophrys. The sequence continues at coordinate 23,360,969 of NC_088177.1, read as the reverse complement.
ATTCAGACTCAGAAGAGTAGGGACCCAGTCAATAAAAGAAATACTCAGACACTTGGCAATATGTATTGGAATTACTCACACCTGTTTCACTTCTGGGTCAATGTGCAGTATAAGGTAAATGCAATTCCAGTGTAGGAATGAATCTGCAAAGATGTATGAAATGGCTTAAGGCATAATCAGTCATATTAATGAATTATAATTTTTAAGAAGTGGTAGAAAAATAAGTGTGTTGTTTGAAAAAAATTAAACATGTTATTTAAACGCTGTTATTGGAGTGTATTTAGACTGCAGTACGCTAAAACAAGGAACCAGTGTCAAGATGGTAGCCTCAAAAATGGATTTCAAAGTCTGCTTATTCTTGTCTGTGGAGTTCTGAAAGATCTCAAAAGTTAAAGCAAGAATTGGTGGTTTAGTGAATGCTTCTGTTGTTGTACCTGTTCATTTGGGCTTGGGGTGGGGAGGAGGCTGTACTTCAATAAAGGCATTTTTTAAACAACCCCTTTGGAGTTTGAAAACATGGGAAACTAAACCACACCTCACTAGGGAGTGAGACACCTGACCTGACTTGCTTTGTACATCACTATGCTAGAAGATGCGTAGACTTGCACCCGGGGCCTGCATCTGATTGCAGGGACAACTGGAGGATGGGGTTGATGTCCCTTCTGACAATTGATCTGGTATTTCTAAATTTTTTAGAATGTATTGACAGTGTTCTTTTTAACAGGGCCTCTTGTAGCTGTACTGTGACTACAATGTTAACTTTGAAAAATAGTGTCATAATAAACTTTATGAACAAGATCTGTATGCAACCTTTTAAGAGATGGATGTAAGTGACCGCTTTGTAGGTGGGTGGGGTAGCTTAGCTGTTGTTTGTGACGTGGAAAAGTGTAAGCCATGAGGACAGTGATCCGCCAGCTTTACAGAACCTAGGATGTACTTCTTTGATCCATACATTGCTAAGGAGACTCGTAAGACAGGACTTCAGCAGCCTATTGAGTATGGAGAAGTCAGCCTAATTAAAGAATGACAAGGCAGCAGGAGCAACAGCTTCAACTTCCAGAAAAGTGAAGGAATAAGATACTGTGCTGATAGTGAGCAGCTTTCCCAAGGCTAGTTAAATCTGCTTATCACAGCTGAAATATCGAAGAAAGTCTAGCAAGAGTTCTTCACCTTTTGGAGCCTCCTTGAGTGATAGCTACTTGAGTTGACTCAAAATCAATAGGTCTAGCATTTAGACCTGAAAGGAAGGGCAATGAGCATAGGTAAGGTTTGCCTTTAAAATTTTTCATGAATTATAAAGAGTGGTGGGAGATTTTTTAACAAGGTAAGAGTAATTTCTTTAATTTTCAGGTTGAATGAGAAGCTGCTGCTTGACAAAATGGGGAATGTCTTGCACATCCTCTTCAAATGAAGGTTGCTGACTGGGTAAGATTTGTAGTGTATAGTAAAATGTCTTTAACCCCTATTTCCTTCTAGGCTTTCCTTTTGACAGTCTCTTGATATCAAGGGAAGCCATAAGTCCTAAGTAGCAAATATTCCAGCATATGTCATCCAGTGTTTCCCGTTCTGGATGAATGCTGCTTGCTGGCACACTTCCTGTTCAAGAATCTTCTGTTCCTGGCAGATAAAAAATTGCTTCGTGTCTGAGGTCAACAAGACAAGTTGATGTTTTGAAATAATGTGTTTTGGTTACTGGGGAGTGTGCTGGGGTGGGGGAAATGGTTCTGTGCCTTGTCATGGAAAGGGGTGCTGCAGAGAAGCCCAGGAAGGCAGTGACACTGAAGTGGTTTTGCGGTTCTCAGCAGCTGTGACCAGCCGCTGCTGCTTGCCACCTGTTGTGGGAGAGAGCTGGGATTTCCCTGCTAGCTAGTGGATCCTGGCTTACCAGGTGATGTTGTATTTACCTGTACAAATCCAAGAGCTCCCTTTCAGATTCTGGGGGCTTTCAGGCAGGGTAATTGAGGCTGATACTGTCATGATACCCAGCTGAAATCACAATGGCATTTGTACAGGCAAATGGAATGGCAATAAAAACTTCTCATGCTGTCTTGATTTTACACAGACTGGAAGGTGTATTAAGTCTTGGAAATGCATTATTTCCTTTTCTGCATCTTTGATTGTTACAGGTTCTTTTATAAAGTGCTTCAGCATCTCTTTAAACTTCCCAATATATTTCTGAGCCTGTGCATTCTTAGGAAGACAATTTCCATTTTAGTGTTGGTTATACTTCAGTTGCTCTGAAAGTAGTTAAATGGAACCCGCCTTATCAGAGGCAGAGGCATGTTCACAAACTGCTTCAAGTACTTAGACTTTCTACCTGCTGCCTGTACACTCCAGAAAGTAACTCCTGATTTTGTAATACAGAGTTAACTAATTTGGAAGTAACATACAGAGACTTCAATAAAATCAGAAGCTACTTAATTGAAAATCTCATGATAACTGCATGTACTTGTAAAAAAACATAGAGACAAGTTTGTGCTTAGCTAAGGTTGAGCCTAAGTCTGAAACTGCAGTACAATCACGTTGCCTTAGTGTAATGTGCCAGCTTGTTGCTGAGGTGATGAGCTTCCTTTCTTAAGCCTAAAAGTGGGAAAGGTGTGCTCTGCTTGGCAGAGCTCCCTCAGGCATCTGTGCAGCAACAGGTAATGGGGAACAGCACTGCCCCTCAGGTACGAATGCTCTTGCACCTGCAGTGCTCTTTGGATTTTTTTAATCCAAAGAGCACTGCAGGTGCAAGAGCATTTTGCAAATGTAACAAAATTAATTTTTAACAAAAACTTTGTAGTTTGCCTTGGTACTAGGCCTGTGTATAGAATAACGCTCTACTTTTCTTTAATATGAGAGGATTCCACATTGCTGCAGACTTGTGTGCTCTGGGCGGGTCTTTTTGCACCACATACAGAAACAGATAATCACTGTTAGAATTGTTTAGTTTGATTTATAACACTCTTGTTAAGATTCATTTGCTTAAATTCAGTTATTTATAGCCAAATCTGTTCAGAAATAACTTTTACCAAAATAAACACTGTTTTAAGGGAGTACTAGGTCAATTGTATCTCTGTCCAAGAGGCACTTTTAAGAGTTAAGAACTTTATTTCATGGCCATCTGGCTTCTGTTGAAAATAGCAGCTTTAAATGGAGATGGGGATGTAAAGATGCAAAACTAACAAAGCATTGGTCCCTTAGCTATAGTTGTACAGAAGTTTACTTGATAACATAAATGATATTTCCAGGTAGAGAAGGGAGTTCTCCCAAAATCCAGATTGATGGAGGTAACTATGCTATTACAAAACACCAAAATTAAACATGGCATCGTAATTTTTATATCTTTTCAATACTTAAGGTTCCTAATCTTTTCAAGCATGATTTGTGTGATGTTCTGATGTGCTGTCTTTGGTTCCTTGTTTAAGACATTAACGTGGTTTTCGTGTATTGTCCACACTGAGGTGGAATATTCATAAATCAGTCTGTGGTCTCTGACAAGTGTGTGTATCTTAAAATTGTGTGGAGCATGTAAAATCTTGAGTATCACTGAAATTCACATATCTGACGGATGATTCTTTTTCTGCTGTGGGTGCTACAGGTTGACATCTCTCTCTGTTAGCTTTTCCTGAACTAAAGTAATCCAAGTATCTCCACAGAAGAAAAAGTGGCCTTCATGTAGAAGATAATACCGCAAGATTGGAAACAGAATAAAATGGTATAACTGGCAAAGACTGTGAGAGCAATGGTGCTAGTGTGCTGACATCTTGAAACTTGTGGTTAAACAAGTTAAAATAGCATGGAAATTTAAAATTCCAGTATAGTCCATAATGGATTAAAATTTGTTAAAATAATTTAATTTTGTATCAGAATAAAGTGTATATTGTCAAATGACTTACAATCTAAAATGCGTTGGCATCACCTTTTTTTAGTGCTGTGAAGAACACTTAAGTGGTCTAGAATTATTGCAACACATTTTCTTACAGGATCATCTTTCCAACTTGGGACTGCAAGCCAAAAACCCTTGGTTCAGGCCAGCTTTTCAGCTTTATTCCTAATAGTTTTAAAATGGGATGTTTTGATCAAGAAACAAATGGCCTCCATGTGGCAGCTTGTCAGTGTATGAGGTCAGCAGCGTGAGGCTTTTGACTTGGCAATGTCACTAGTCACTCAGATTTGGGAGCATGCTCTGTACCTCAGTAATAACAGTAACAAAATGAAGGTTATAATTTGCAATCTGATGTTTTCATATATATGAGTAATGAGTAATTTTTTTCCTCAGTGATAGTGGGGGGTTCAATGGGAGAGCAGCAGGCAGTGTGGTGATGATGGGAAGAACACTGGTTTAAACTGAATGCAAGTTGTCACAGACCAAGTTACTTTAGACTGATTCTTCACCTGATGAAATTCAAACAAGGCTGCTGCATTAACTGCAGGTTTTTTGCTGTTGCACTTTTGTTTTGGTAATGGAAGAAATATCTTTGTATTGTTTTAGACAAACGGATGGTACAAATACAGCAGTGCCTGCAAAGGCTGTAAGGAATGCTGTTTGCCTTTGGCTTTCACATTAGTGAAATTAAGGAACAAATGGGAGTGCAGGGCAGGAGTTTACTGAGATGTCTGTTTTATAGCCAATTTGTAATTAAAGGTATTTATAGTGCAGCTGTGGAGAGAATTTTCTCTGACAGACATTTGATAGCATAGTTAATGGCAAAGGGAACCCAGGAGTGTTTTTAGGTGCTCTGTGCTTTGCCATCAGCCCCTGCCTGTGTTTAAGAGTTACTGTGTATCAGTGTTGACTGACTGGGGCCGTGGCTGGGTGTGCTTCTTGATGCCTACGCTCCAAAATTGCCATCTTCAAATAGAGATTAGTCCTCTTGCTTTAAGTGGCAGCAGTGTCTTGCATTCTCACAGTGCCCACCCATCAATGGCAAGAAAAAAATCAAATCAAGCATGCCTTTTAGAACTTGCACAGGGATGAAGATAGTTTTTAATGTTCAGATCAACATGTCTTACAAATTATACATTTTAGGTATTGAAAAAATCCAAAACAATCAAGTGCAATGAGTTCTTTTGAATAGTAAACAAAACCATGCTATTTATTTGCCCATTTTGACTCTTTTATAAATCATAATTTGAACTCCACAAAGCATTTCAATTCACTGAGCAGAGATTTCAAACAGGGCAGGTGGATGGCTGCTAGTATGCAGTTTTCCATAAGCACCAAAGTACCAGCAGGGAGAGGTGATGCTCATTGACTGAAGTCAGAGGCACAGTAGTGTATTTCTAGGAGAATTGCTCAAAAACCTGCAGAAATTTTAGCTCAAAAAAGGCATAATGATGGCAATGTTCTAACAGATTTTAAATGCCTTTGGAAAAAAGATCTCATGAATTTACATAGTGTTCAAGGAGGAAGACAAAAACTGTGAGCTTAGCATAGACTTGAAACTGTGTTACATGGTCTTTCCAAAGGTTATTAAAACAAAGCTGAATGAAGCATTGGTAAATGCTGACACTGGTGTGTGATTGATAATTATGCTACAGGAAGACTTGGCCTTGGAAAACTAGCAAGGATTTCTCTCCTTTAAGGAAATAAATGTGTATGAAGTAGAGTTAAAAAACTTTAATGAGCTGATAAGGCAAAATCAAACACTGAGTGTCAACTTTTATACTAAATTAATATATTAAATATAAAGCAAGTATAAATGTGTAAGAAAAACGGGGAACACTACTGCATATTTATAAAAAATATAAGAAGCCATCCTGGTTGTCTTGCAAGAAATTATATTCAGAAGGCTAAAATCATTTTTTAATATATATATCAAATCTATGAATATAACAATAGATAGGAACAGTATATAAATATGGTATATTTAAATATTTACATATATATGGAAACTAGTCAAAAGTGGTGCTATAAGAAGGAAATGTCTGTTAAGTCAGATTAAAAATTTTGTACACGCCCGTCTGCATTATCTGATTAATTTTCAACTTGTATTTTCCATAAACTAATCAACAACTTTAAAATTATCATTGCATAGACTTACTTGACAAATATTACTTAATTCTGCATTCCACCTCACAGTAAAAACTACCATGATAATGATACAAAACTAGTAACTCAGAGAACAGGAACCAGCTGTACTGCCCTTCAAAGTTTAGTCCCCGACTGCCTGCTCTTAGGAACAAGAAAGACATTGCCATCTCTAGTTTGCTGCAGTGAATATTCACTGGGAGAGTAAGGCTTTCCGTCTTCATCACGCAGCATGCTGAAGACCTCGAGGTACAAGGTGGTGAATTGCTTTTTCATTTGATGAAGGCTCCTGTCATGCTCTCCTTTTTCCTTAAGCAATTTTTCTTTCTCATCTTTTAGGTTACTCAAATCATGCTCCAGTTCTACTATATTTTCCAGTTTTCTTTTACGGCAATTTTGAGCAGCCACTTTGTTCTTGCCTCTCCTGCGTATATCTCGAATAAGTGTAAGCTGGGCTTCACTGAACTGCTCCTTAGACATCATTTCACTGAAGTCCGCAACAGGGAGATTGATGATTTTTTCAACAGGAAAAGGGATCTGCAGAGCTCTGGCTCTTTGCTCATCTCTTGTGAGATGAGCATCAAGGCGGCCTGGAGGTTTATCTTTTGTGAAGGGAACTCTGGGTTGGCCAGGAGCAGGAGGGGGTTCTTTCTTTGGTGTGGCTGTATGTGGCAAACTCGATGTTTGAGTGCTTGGCCCTAATGAAGAAAACACCTGATCCTGGAGGTGCAGAGAGTACAGACCAGCACTGCTCTGCAGCATACTTCCAGAAGCACTATCTGTGTCTTCCATTTCAGAATCGCTGCAACCCAAAGTCTTATCTGCATAGGCAGATGATTCCACAGAGTGCTCTGGCGACGCCACGCTGGAGCTTGCATTCAGTGAAATACCAGAGTCAGAATCGTTACATTCTGCTCTGGTCCCTGAGTGGTTGCCATTAAAAGCTTTACACAGTGCAAAGTCAGAAAGATCAATAGGTTCACTTAGAATCTCTGCCAGGGACTGACTGATAGTGTTCGTTGCTGCTGCATCACCGTTCACCTTTGTATCAATAAACGTGGTGTAGAAATCCTCACAGAAATCAGGGTTTGAAGGGGATGTGTCATTTAAAGAGTTCACACTCAGCTGGCTGGTGTCTTCTGGTGGTAAAATGCCCGAGAAGGGGCCCTCCATACCATCCAGGAAATCTGGACCGCAGTTAACATCTTTCCTCAGCATGGGCACCGAGCTGCAGTAACTGTAGCTGTTGTGCATCTCTGCTGGCTTGGTCTCAGGGCTCGTCACTGTGCTCACCTCAGCCAGGTTATCATTTTCAATGTTCAGGCACTAGATGGGCAATGCAAGGGAGAAGTTGAGCAACACATCTGCAATTGATAAAATCCTCTTCTACAACCCAAAAGCATTAAATAGCAATCAACATGGACATAAGGGGTTTTGTTAACACCGTTGTAGTCTAGATGCAGCACCCTTGTGCTATGAAGAGGCAATCAAAGAAGATGACAGATACCAAAGCTAAAGCACAACACAACTTGTTCTGGACAAAGCATTTTAGAGTAAGAGAGCAGAGCCTCTCAGGCTCAGAGCAGGATGCTGAAGACACCCATTCCAATGTGTTATAGAAATTGCAATTGCTGGTTGCTGCCAGGTCTGAACTTCTCACAAGCACCACTGCTAAGAATGGATGAGTACAGAAATGTAAAATTCCTGAATGAAACTTAATGAGCACATACAGCAAACAATGACTTCTAGAACTATTAGTTCACAGTTCCTCAAAACCAAGATTCTTCTAGGATTTACTGAACGAAGGAGCTTTCAGCACAGAGCAATGTAATTGGTGAAGTAAGAAGAGTGCTAACATGGAGCCAGGCAAACACATTAGTTCAGCTGGCTAACACCAGTGTGAGTGTCAGACTGCTCCACTGATGGGCTTTCACTGGCTACAAGAACAACTTCATAATGAGCTGGCAGTTGCCTAACTGAAGCTGAAATAAACAGGCCTGCTATCCCCCAGGAATTACTTAACTAGAGATTGTTCAATGCTTAAGCTAAGATTGTCAATGTGAGAGCTCTATTTTTCCATTTCTCTAAACATAATTTGTACAAGGCAGTGCCCTTATTTTAATTATCTTTTTTTTCAAGAAAATTATTCAATTACTATTCAGAATTACTGCAATATATTACTTTGGTTTGGTTTCTTAATGTTTGGTTTCTTATTTTCACCATCACTGCTGCCTCTTCACAGCCAATTGTCCTTGTTACTTATGTGGGCTCTTTAAGCCTAACACAGTAATCAGGTTAGAAAACTAGAAGAACATAAAAACTATAAAAAGATTAAGGGAAGAGGGAGAGTGGCAGGAAAAAGCTAAATCAGCTTTGCAAATTTTCATTTTAGTTTTTTGAAATATGATTCAGATTTATGGGCACTCCATCAAGCAATCATCTCTTGTATTAACAGCATAAAGTAGAGCAGCAGCATGCTGGAAAGCATGATGACATTCTACAGTAATATATTTGAAAAGAAATTTATTCAATTTTATAATCAAATATAAGGAAAACATAAATATAAACATAGGATAAAAATCCCTACATACTCTCTGTATTAGCAAGGTGACTCTTTTGTTGCTTTGAAATATCCAGTTCACATACATTACACAAGTTGTTCTTACTGAGTATGTATAAACAGCATTCATATAAATATACCTGACTCTTCTGTGTACCTAAATATATATTCTATTATCAGCTTTAAAAAACTTTTTCCTTAGACAAAACTTGAATGCAAAAGTAATCATATTCACACAACTGGACAGTTCCAAAAAGCCCCCAACATTTACAGCAACACTTGTGAAAACAATTCCTGTTGCAGATCCGTGACTCAGAACTGTCCATTTCTGAGCAGCTGCATTTTATTGATGGTCACACTGTATCACACAGAGGCAAAAAGTGACTTGCCAAACATGAGGAAGTTCTGACTGACAAGTGTTTTGTTAAGGTTTGTCCATAAACAACTCATTTCATGCTTTCTACATGTTCTTCAATATATTCTTTTTGAAAAAAATTAAAGCTTATATTGACATATAAACATCCTACAGGTGTAGAAATCAAGTCACAGCCAGCATCTCTTCAGATGCTATTGTACTGCCTTCTCCAAAGTACTACAGTCCTCCAAAAAGAACCTGCTTTGTTTTTCAGGTACTTGTTATACTAACCTGTAACTCTGAAAGGGACAGTAATTCTTCCCAAACTTGCTCTATGTTCTGCATATTCTCTGCATCAGTGGGTTGTACTAGATCAGGGGATTCAGGTGGCTGAGTTTGATCAGAAGAAACAAAGGCTGGGTTGCTATTGACCTGAGCAGGAACCAGTGACTGAAATGCAGCTGAAGAAGCCTGAAGGGTTTAAACAAATAATTAAAAACCTGAACAAAACAATGTTAACTAAAAAACACACTCAAAAAACCAGATGTACATTTTCCAAAGCAAAAACCTAGTTTTTGGAGTTCTGCATCATTTCTGCAGAACACACAGGTGTTTCTTAAGGAAAGCATTTTTTTTAATATAATGGAGTATTATAAAGATAGGCTCAAGCCTACTCAGTGCTTTATGTCAGCTGAAGCCAGCTTGAGGAGAAAACTCAGATCACAAATTAGTCTTATGGTGAAGACAAATCTTAGTCAGAGAAGACATGAGACTGACCCTGTGGAAAAGCACCCATGAAACCACTGAACTGTGCATTTTTACCTCATGCTCATCTATAAACGGGAATGCTTCTGCCAAGAGCTGCATGCAGTCATCAAAGGACAAGGCCTCTGCTTCTGGTTTTGAAGGCTCTGTGGTCTAAATAGGAAAGTTATGAAAAAAGGTTAGTGCATGTTTGAGTAACAGAAGATATTCCATTACAGCAACACATGCAAATTCACTTTAGGCAGCCACTAGCATGATGCCTTCCTGTGAATGGACAAAGGGTTAAACACACTCACACCACTGGAGTTTACCTGTGAGAAAGCAACGGGTGGCTCAGTATTTTCTGGCTGAATGCACTGAGCTGGCTGCACAGGAATGAATTCACCTGTCTCTTCGTCTAACTCCAGCTGAGCCAGCAAGGCTTCCTCCTGCTCTTTTTGGAGCTGCTCTTGTCTTTCCTTTTCAAGTTTCTTCTGCTTCTCGAGTTCATACTCCTTCTGGCGCTGCCTGGAATCAAACACTTCACGTCTCGCCCCAAGGTCTATATCTTGCCTCCAAAGGATGTCAATCAGGTTCATGTCCTGCAACAGAAATGCTTTTTTTAAGCAAGATCCTTCCAGGCAGAACTGGTTTAGAACAACAGCAAAGCTTTAAATCCCTGTGTCAAATGGGTAGACTCATGTAACTGAAGTTTATTCTCTTAACCCTACAAAATTACCAAAATAAAACTCGGCTCTCTATGACCTTTCTGAAGTGTGTGATCTGGTGGCTTGCCTTCTGTGGCCCACACAGAGGCTCACAGAAACCAAGAATTTACTACAACTGGTAAGGTAATACAGGAACTGGTCAGAGGATAAATATATTCTTCTTTTTTGACTCGTCTCATAGAAAACATGAAGATACAGAAAGAATTTGTCACAAAGGAAGTAATTTTTAGGAGAAAAGAGAGAAATTGAGAAGTTTGACCATGTAAATTTTTTTTCACATGTTCCTGTAAAACTGCAAAAGCTGCCTAAAAACATGATGGAGGCTTCCTGAAGTAACTATAATAGCCATGCAGAATGTATTTTGGATTAGTAATGTTCCATTCTGGTATTACTCTTAAAGATCAGCAGAACAGAGCTTCAGAGCTGCAGGAGAATCTGGTTTCAAAGACCCCAAGTGACATAACCTCACTAGCACTAAAGACAATTATTAAGACTATTAGTAAGAAATTGTAACTGAAAGCTTAGTCTGTGCTGATGTTCTAAATGTGGCTGGTTTGGAGCAGCTGAGTATAAACAGTGCTTGCAGGGTCTCACATACTGTTAATGAGTTGGCCCCTGGCTCATCACAGAGTCCAAATGGAATTCTGCTATTTAGGAAAGAACAATTGCTTAATACATATTATGGCTACAATTACTTTTAATTTATTGCATCAAGGCTTTTTATTGGGTGGGGTGAGGGGCAAGGGGCTTAACAGATTCTTCTGTTTTAGTTTTTTACTGTTCAAATAGTCAATATTCTCAGGGCTGAAGTCTAGAGTATTTTCTTCTATGAAGAAAACGCTCTAAATGTATTAATTTGTATGCCTGCTGATACAGAATTTTAACATTTGCAAGCCACATTTCTCAGATGGGTAAATGCCAACCATTGAGCTGGTGCCTGGAAATTTTTGATTTTATTATGCTTAAAATTACCCTTCAGGGCAGCATGAGAAAATTATGTCCAGTGTTGGGCATCCTCATCAGATTAACACTGTCAAAGTAATACACCAAACACTGCATTTCATTTAAACAGAACCTTCCTAATTCACTCAGCAGCTCTACACCCAAGACAGAATTTTTTGCCATCATATCAAATTAAAACATTCCCTTCCCTCTAGAGGTTATTTTCAAATAGAGAACGAAAGTAACCTGTATGCCAGCTCATGCTGCCATTCAAAATGATCACGTCTGTACAACAGCTATGGCAAAAAGCTTCAGGCCAAGTCCACATCTGAACAAACCAATTCAGTGTCCTCATTCCACATGGCATGAATGACTTCTAGTAATAACTAAAAAAAGGTATTTTTACTAAAATTGGGTAATTACATAAAATATCTTTTTGTAACACAATGCAGGCACTTCCAAATCTAAAACATATTTAATATACCTTGCTGGGAGAGACCAAACTCAGCTTTAATGGCCAGCAATGAAGAAGCTGAAATTATTACAGTGGCTGCCCAAGACAATGTTTGGTCTTTCCAGATTGGCAGGGTAAAATGAACTAATTAAGTTCTGCAGTAATTGCAGATACTGCAATATGGTATAGCTTCATTAAGGGCCAGTAGTTTACCAGCTGCTCAGTGTCTCCTCCTGCAGCAGATCCAAAAGTGTTTCCTAGTCTCTGAGCATTTGCAATATGTTCTGGATAAAACTGCAGGATCTGGATTTTAGGGCTCACTTCTGAATTATTCATTTACAAAGCACCATTAAAAATGTGACTCAGAAGATTTTTTTTTGTGCATGTGTGTGCATATAATGCACAAAAATATCAGAACTGGTGCTCGGTTTCAGGTTAAATAATGAAAAACAAAGTTTTTCTTTCTGTAGCTACAGAAGGCAAAACACATTTTCCTTAAGAAGAAAATCCATGTAGCCTTAGTACAAAAACTTAAGACCCAGCTATTACCTTTTTCAGCCATTCTAATGGCAACATTCACTATCAAAGTAAGTAGCTTTGGGCGCTGCCTCCTTTGTGGGATGAGATGTCTCCAAAGACACCAGCTGACCAAAGAAAATGCTGTGCCTGTGCACCACTTTGTGTGTGCAGCAGCCAGTTCAGGATTCTTTTTTGAATGAATATGCTTGCATACTTACCAAGATTGTCAGGATCTGAGCTGTTGTCTGACAAATATGACAGCACTGATTGGCTCCTGTCACTATTTTTCAAGTGACCATTTTTAGGTCAGTGTCTTATCTCTAGCAGAAGCTGAGCTTGGCCAAACAGTGTCATGCTCAACCCTGGAGGGCACTGCTTGTCAGGAGCACTTTTAAATTTTATTTAGTTGTGCTAGTGACACTTAAAACCAAAAGGATGGGTTGTTTTGTTTTTGTTACCACCATGTAACTGAAAAAGAGCCCTCCTATTTTCAGTCTGAAAAGTTGTACATAAATACAGCAATATTAGTCTTAACTTTGAATAACAATTCAACTAATTACTCTTAACATAAATGAGCTATATGGAGGAAGTGTTCTTCTGGTCAATATGCTGATATGTAGTATCTAACAGCACACTGATTTAAATATTAACCTGCCATTTAACACTTATCTATAATTTCAACCAATGCTTTTAGTAATACTTCCCTTTTCAAGAAAAAAAAGTATAGTGGTCATTAGTCCAAAGCCTCAGGTTAAAGTTAAGGGAGTCAACATTGACAAGTGATTCACTGAGGAATGAATCACAACCACAAGCACGCGGTAATGGCAAAGAACTCTTAAAAAAACCCTTGCAGTCTAAAGCAAACATTTTGCAATTTTGTTCCTTTAGCCTCCCCCCAGTCTTCCTCTTTATTTCCCCACCCTGTCCAACACCAGCACACACATACGCAGAGGTACCCACACAGGCAGGCATTCTACCTCAGGTTCACCACTGAAGCAGTTTTCCCCTTCTACTGTGAAAGTATCCCAGGAGTAACTGTGTACCCGATGCCTGGAGTGCAAAATTAAAGCTATTAAAACGTGCCCTGCTCTCCTGTGCAAGGGCAACCCGCTGTTTTTTAGGTGCCTCAACATGATGTGCTGGTCTCAAAAAGACTCATTTGGAGAGACAAGTGAGCAGAGTGGCCTCTAAACTGGAACACGTGCACCGAGAGTCCTGTGAGAGATTCATCTGACCCAGAGCTGGCTGCTGCCCTTCAGAGCCAGGCTGACCACTTCCCTGGATATCAGACACATTTACAGCCTCATGTGACAGCCTCCACAAGCACCCACTTGTTCTTTCCTCCGTTGTGCAACTTCTTGGATTGCATCAGAGGAAATGATGGGCTTGGCAGAGCCACGGGGCCTCAGGAAGAGCCCGGGCTGTGCCCAGGAGGGATTGCAGCGGAGCTTCCCCCTCGCCTGCAGCTCAGCCCCTTCCCTCTGAGCACCAATGCCTCGGCCAGGGCAAGTGCACTATGGGGTTCAGCCTGGGGATTACTGCCATCCAACATTCCTAACTTTGGAGAAAATGGAGAAAGACTTTTCCCAGACAAACAGCGATTTGATATTGGTTGATTTTGGTTTGATTTTCTTCACAATTTTGAAGACAGAGAAACAACTTCTCTCAACAGAGGCCATGTTTGCTTTCCCATGATCCATGTAGGCAGGAGGTGCCTTGTACTGATGGTTTGATTTTTCTGTTCATTTAGTGATATGCTCTTCCAACCACATTGATAGCTTAGTTTGGACATATAAAGGCACTTTTAATAAGATAAACATAAATGTTAAACAATTCACATTAAGCCACCATCTGGCCCTCAATGGAAATTTTCATGTTTTAGATTTACATATCAGCATTTGCCATCTGGGCAGAGTCTGTTATACATTTTATGAGAAAATCTCTGACTACATTGTAAAGTTTGACAATTAACTCTTATTGCTCCTAAGCAAATGTTTGCAGAAGGGTAAACAAAGGAAAGAGACCCTGTTTTCATGTTACTTTCATGGACTGACTTCCATGCTTTAAACAAAATGCTAATCTTTTGTTTCATCCCTGTCTGGTTTATCTGACTGGTTTTGGTGCTGTTTGGAATGTGAGCCATTTACAGGTAGCCTTGCTAGAATGGAAACATCCAGCAGCTCAAGTGTAAGCAGATAAACAATCTCAGCACTTTCAACCCATTGTAAACTATTCCCTGGATACAGAGCACATTGTGAGGTTCCTGCATTTACTTCTCCAGTCATGCCTTTTGCACCATAAATTGAGATTACACGAGCAGAATCTCCCACCAAACCAGGATTTGTTTTCCTTTCCCATGATGTGTTAGCACCTAACCCCACAAACACAGATGGTTTCCTATGACAGCAGGAGTCAGCAGAAGAGCAACAGAATCAGTGGCCACTGCATCCAGCAGGGAGCTCAGGCCAGCACTGCAGGAGGAGCAGGGAAGCATTCCTACAGCTACCCACAGAAACAGACACGGCAAAGTATCCCTCACTTCTGCTCTTATCACTTATGTTTTCCAGAAAGTGAAGGGAATGAAGAAAAAAGCACCTTACATTTCTGCTTTAATTAAAAGAAAACGTGTTGGAAGTGAGACAAAGTGTCTCAAGGACCTGAGACACTTCAAGGCAAGAATGAAAGAAGGCCATCAGGTAATACTGGCAGCATCTTATCACTTAAGGAAAGCTTAGTGGAAGCAACAGCTGAAGGTTTTCACCTCATTGTTCTTTAGAGGAACTGATTTTGTTCAAATAATTTTTAAGATTTATAAATAATTTAATATTTTCAGATATTCTCTGGCATTTCCATAACTACTGTTTTGGTTTCTAAATATTTTTCAAGCTAAGTTTCTTAACTACAGCTTACAATTACAGAAGAAAATTCTGGACACATAAGCCTTATGTTTAAGGGAGCACAGAAAGCAGATAAAGTTAGCCCAAACCCTAACTTTTTTAAAGCAATCAAGAAGAACAGGGAAAAGGGAATGACAGAAGTTGCTTACACTGGTGGGCAGAAGGATACAACAGCAATTTCAGATGTCTGAATTCAGGGTTTGGAAGTGTGACAGAACAGACAGCTGTCAAACAAAGCCACATGACAGCAACCTGAGATTTGTGAATACACGAGGTCAAATCCCTGACTGCCCTGCAGAGCTGTCTGCTGTTCCCACCAAGACCTTCTGAGGAATCTGGAAGGAAACAAGGTGCTTGGATGGATGGAAGGGGATGAGGATTTTTGTCTTTCATACCTGTGCCACCTAACACTGGTGTGACTGTACTGACACTAAACCAGTATGTTTTTAAACCAGGTGCTTCTCTTTCTTTATGCCCATTTCCTCTTCCTGGTCCTAAAGTCTTTGGATGCCTGAGCCACAAAACACTCTTAAAGCCCTGGCAGGCCAACTTACCTATGAAAGGATTCAGAATGGGTTGAAAACCCCTAGCTTTAAAGAAGTGATATTGCAAGAGAATTTTCACTCCCTGTCTGTATAAATAAACCTGTTAAATGCTGTCCATGCACATTGTGAGGTTGGTGCATTTAGTTCTCCAGTCATGCCTTCTGCACCATAAATTCATTCTTCAACATTCATCAACACACATTCTTCTGCCCCAACAGAGGCCAGGTAAGATCAGTTCCTGAAATGTTAAAGTCTATGTATGCAAATTTCTATTTGCTCCTAACAAACATCTCATAGTCCAGACTGTACCTCCCACTGTATTACAGCAAGCTATCTTACTAAATGTCTAGTTGTCAGGCTCTATACTTATAAATTAGATTAGTCAAAAATTTCTTGGCTGGATTGTCCAGCACTCTTAAGCTTCACTTCAAGCCTTGTCTAAGGGCATTACTCTGACGAAGATTGGGAGAAGTTCTGCCTGCCTGGAAGTACAATTCTGGATACTACTCACCCATTCTCCCAACCCTCACTCCAGAAACAACTCCTCTGAGATGTGGATTATTTATGCATTTTACCTGAAATGTCATCTTCCAGGAATGGTATCAACAAAGGCTAAGTCTATAAGTTATATATACAGTTCTCAATATGATGGTTTTCTTGAAGGCATTCCATGGCAAGCAAGCTTTCCAAACTGCCAGGGAGAAAATACACCTTGTATATGCCTTGTAAAAAGCAAGGTGTATATATACATATGTCTTTTCACCCTGTGTAGTGAAAAGATAAGTTTCTTTAAGCCTCAAGAATGTAAAATGAGCAAGAATATAACTGCAATAAAAAACAGCTGTTGAAGGCTGTTTATGGTCATTAATTTACTAGCTTTATTTCAATTCCAAACCCTGCAAATCCTAAAGCTAACAGTAAAGCGAGACCAAAGCAGCTAAAGGAAAACACCTACATCAGAAACAGCAAAGAAGAGGAAAGGGAAGGGCACACACAGCTTACTTCTTCACCCTGGCAAGTCTTCTCTTATTCTGCAAAACCAATCAGTCCCCACCTCCCTGACACTCCTTAAAACACTGGGCATGTGCAAGTGCCTCGCAGCACAGCAGCAGGAGCGCCACTCTCCTCTCTGGCTCAGTCTCATCACCAACAGTCAAACACAAATCTATGGCCTTTTCCCACCACTTCTGCTCGGCTCTGAGGTGACCATTTATGGTACAACAGATCAGGGCACTCTTCAGTGCTGCCAATCTTACTGCAGAAGACTGTTTCATGATCTATATCAGACACTCCAGAAGCAGCTGTGCTTTTCTAAATTGTTTGATCAATACATATTTGAGATGATGGGTTTAAAACAGTAGTTTAGTAGGAATTTAATACAGAGTGTTGGTTTCCAGAGGCTGAATGGGATCTGGACTGATCTTACCTCAATGTACTTAAAAAAAAAAATTGAAATCCCAAATCCACAGTCTCATTTGCATGGTTTACAGAAAGCAAAATCTTTAGTTTGACATTGGAACATATTTTCTTTGTCCAGTACCTGATTTTTTCAAAGTTATCCTCTAGTACTGAGGACCAGACCTATCATGCATTGTTATTTGCCCCAAATTCCCTTATTTCTGCCTTACTCATAAAGAAAAGACAGAGTAAGGTTTAACATGGTGAACTGATTACAATTAATTTTTCTTGAATAAACTGAATTATACCCATATTTACAAGTGCTACCATGGCTGCTCACAACAAGCTATAAATGGCCATGGTTGTCATCCTGCTTCTTCAAACTTAGTCCTAAAACTCTTGACATCCCAGAGTGCTTTCTGAAGCATTTGTATCTAAAGCAGTGAGCCATATATGTTTTCAGAGCTTTGCTGTTCTAGTTAAATGGGCTCTGCTTTTCCCTTTTTAGTCTTAATTATATTGTATTAATCCAATTTTCCCTTTTCCACAGTTTATTTGGCTGGTAGTGTTGCAGTCCCTTACACTCCAATTCTGAATCCTTCTTTCAGCCTAACAGAGTTATTGACTTACTATTTCTTTATCTTGCATCAGCAGCATTACAAAATTCAGTCAATAAGCACAAAAAAGTTAATATGTGTTCAAGTTACAATCTATTACACAAGTTGCATCATGGACTTGGGAGGCCGGCAAAAATACGGGATTGTTTACCAAGAATGGGTTAGTCTGTCTGTTTGATTTTGCTTGATACATCAACAAAATTCTGCTGTGCTGCCCCAACAAGTAGAGAGAGCAATCCTGCTGTGGCTGACTTTCTAGCTGCTGTCTAATCACCCTGTACTGCTCTACACAGATCCATTTTGAAATGTATTCAAACAGCAGCCATCTCAGACAGACCAGCTCTTCCTGAAACAAAATACGGCTTTAATGCCTTTATTTGTGTTTGGAGGGTTTTTTTCCTTCCCAAGTTAAAACAGCATCATAATGAAACGGGCATTTATTGAATTTTGTCATTTATACAACAACAACAAAACCTTATATGTAAACAAATAATATGAGAAAAATACTGCTGATCTTTCAACCACAGGAATACAAAAGCCTTTGCATCCCACTTTAATTTAACACAGGTAACTGTTTTTCAAATATTGTAGGTTCAATATAGAAAATATTGTCTTTAAGCTATTCTGCTATACCCAGCCAAACATGTACTCTGCAGACATTGCCACAGGATACTCACTAGTTTATACACAAGAGGATTTGTTTACAATAATGGCTCAGTCATCTGGGAAACATGATCCAGTCAAATTATAGAACATTCTTTTGTCCAATCAAACAAATCAGGAAGCAAAATGAACATAGGAACAGAGAAAAGAACCTAAAAACTGCAAACAACATTGTATAAATCTAGTGTTGTAACCTATTAGCCACTATTGTGATTTCACACCTTTTGGAAAAGCAAGTTTCAAACCAAACATGAAAACTGTGTGTTTGAGGGTCCATATTTTCTCCAGGATTATGTCTTTCTTGTACTACACGTTTTCACTGCCTTGGCATCTCAGTAAAATCCCCATTTCCAGCTGTCACTTTGCTGACGGCTGGGCAGGTCACAGGGACAGCCCCAGCTGGCTCACTGCAGCTGCAGCACGGCCGGGATGGGGACACTGCACACTCCAACACCACGGCAGGCACATCTTGTCAACCCCCACCCCACTCATCTCACAAGCAACTTACTTTGTTCTTGCTGTTTGTGGACCCAGCTACAGCGGCAAGCAACTGGAGTGCCTGGTGAGTTAGAAAGCAGTGAGGTTCACCCAGTGTCCTGGCAGCACACACCCAGCAGCCCTCCTTCAGAAACACAGACAGCTGCTGTGGCTGCATCAAGGAAATTCCACACGAACACCTCATCAGCCAGGACCACTATCTTAAAACTAAAAGCTTAAGAATAGGGTTAAACTGCAGGGAACAGTGTTTGCTCCAGATGTGCCTGCATCTGCCAGAGTACACAGGTACACAGTCCCCACTGAAGTCTGTGGGGGCACAGGTGTTAAACAGTGAGTCAGTCCTGCAATTAACATGCCCTTCTCACATACATAATCCATACAGACAGTGCTGGGAATTCAGTCAGTGCACAGTTCTCACGAAACAAGCAGGGTGGGAGTTTTCTGAGTGTTCAACCTCCAATACACTTCTTATTTAGTTTCTGCAAGGGGAAAAGAAACCAAACCCAGAAAAGAGGCCAAAAATACATTGCTATTCAACTGCTTACCACTGGGCAGTACAAAATCATAACAGATTTGAGAAAGGGATACCCAGAGGGGCGCATTTTAGCTGTGCTGGCAATATTTTTCCAAAAGAGTAATTCATGGTTAAATGGCACTGTGAACAGCCTTTATTAGTGACATACTTCAGTCAAGAATAATATCATTCAACCCTGCACTATTGACCAAGAAGACTCTGCCTCAATTTACACAAAGCATCATAGAAATAATTTTTTAATTTTCATTAAAAGAGTTCATATAGCTTTTCCCTTTTCTCTAGCCACACCAAGACACTTGAGTTATCCTTCTATCCATAGAATGAAGCCAGGGTAGATTTTACTCATTTTCTTAAGCACTTGTAATCCACACATTTATCTGCAAAAAGCAAGCCTCCAGAAATCATCAGCCCCCACAAGGGCTTCAGCAATCTCTTTCACATGAAGGTCCTGCAAAGTTAAACAACTGAATCAGAAAGCTCAGTAAGGGCCAACAAGTCAGGAATCTACATGTCAATTTATCATTTCTTTCCCCAATAACAGCTTTTGCTTATAAAAGGTAAACCCACTGAGGAAGTGAACAATAACTGGGCAGAAAACAAAAGCTCTGTCTGTGTGCTGCATTCCAACCCTCACTTTTCAATTTATAAATCCTGAAAGCAAAAGGATCTAATTTACCTTCCAAGGCATAAACCAGAGTAGGTAAATGGTTTTACAGCTCGTGCCAAAGTAATGCTCAACATCTTCAAAAGAGCAACAAAACTGCAAAACTCAGCCGTAAGTAACTGTCCTTCTGTCCAAATCAAGGGCCTCCACCACCCACCATTTTCCTCTTTTATCATGTCTGTTCCCTTGGAGTACACAGGAGAACTCATAGCCCATTTTATCAAAAACTCTCATCCCAAGCTTCATTTTGAATTTAAGATAATTCTGTGGGTCTGACCTTAGTGACAGTTTCAGAATAATCCGAAGCACTCCATTAACAGTTTAATTATTTAAGTGGCTCCCATTCTTCACTTTGCAGACAAAAATACACTTTGAGAGATGAAAGATGTCTAGAGATGTATGCACTAGCTGTCAGCTGAGCAAAGTCTCCCAAGAGTGGTCAGCACAGCCTACACTCCTGAAGTGATCAATGATAAAGGATTACAAATCAAGCCAGAGAAGATTCCATGGCACTACAACATTTCACTGAGTCACAACAATTCATACTAGTTGAAGAACTAACCTGGTAACATTCTAGTTCAAATACTAAAACCAAAATAGAAAGCACAGTATCAGAAGTCATTGTGCTGTAATTCTCTGTGGCAACCTGTTACAGCTGCTACACAGCTATAAGGCACATTAATACAATGTGCATTTCCACAGCCAAATAATTAAATTTAAATAATTTGGAAGACCAGCTGTCAGAAATCATAATTTAAATTCAAATATAAGTTCTGGTTTTCATATTATGCTATTTTACTAGCACCATTTTTTGTTAGAGACTTACTTTTATTTTCATCCTTTGGCATCTTAAATCGTACTTGTTTCAAAAGTTTACTCAGGTTTGTTTGATTTCTTTTACAAATATCAGTGGGACAATCTTCCAGAAATTCCTCAGATGACACAGATCTCAAGACCCATCTACAGCAGAAACACAGCCAAGTGTGAATATAATTCTGTGTCATAAACCAGAAAACATGTCCATGCATCTCATGTCAAGTAATTCACAGCAGAATGCACCAGGGTCTACAGTACACTTGTACCAAGAACGTGACTACATTATCTGCACTGGTACAGACATATCAGTGACTCCTCCTGTGACAGTGGTAAAGTCAAGCATTAGTGTCACAAAATGGGGTGGAATGCCCTACTGACAGGTCTTGGATGACCTCTGCTGCTACAGTGCCCCTGTTCTTCCCGCCATGAGGCATCCAAAATTCTTACCCTTCTGAGCTGAGCTGCACCAGCCTTCAGAGCCACCCACTCATCCCTGTCATCCTCTCTTGTCCATTGTTCTGCTCCCCAGCTGACTGTGGCACACGTCATCTGGTCACATAACTGCACGCAATCCAACTGGAAATACCCTGATTTAGAACAAAATTCAGTCTTCTTACCCAAGAGCATGTAACTCAGGCAAGCAGCTCCTGAAGGCAGCAGGAAGGAATGATGCAGTGTCCCACCCTGGCTGACTGCAGAGCAGACATTAAACTGGCCCTCTCTCACAGGGGGAGCTGTAGCATTCCCAGGGGCACACCTGCACCAACCACATGCTGCCTGGGAATTCCAAATGGGCATCTCCCAATGGGGAGCCCACACAGCACAGGAAGCTTTCCACTCTAATTACAGAAATAAGTAGCAAGATACTCATTTTACCACAAGGTTTCAAACAAACAAAAACCCCCATAATCTTATTATCATAGCTCTTTACAGCAAAACGGTGCTGATGACCTGAGCAGGAAGCAAACCAAAGTCACAGCAACTTTTCACATAACTCAGCTGTTGAAAAGTCACTGCTTTAACAATTTGTAGGTATTAATTTTCAAACACAGCAAATAGACACACCCTTAATCATAAAACAAACCTCCTCTCACAGGCACACTATCAACCAAGCTCCTTCTGAGTCAATTTCCCAAGTATGCAAACTTTGTTTCGCAAGCCGTCTCCAGGAGTGGAATTTTTGTTATACTTACAAGAGACAGCATGTAAAATCAATACAGCAAACAGCAATAAAACTTTGAAACTGCAAGACAGAAGTGGGGGCATGGAGGGAAAAGGTGATATCTTTACATTTCATAGCAATACAGAGGACACTTCCTTAAAAGGTTTTAAAGAGATGGTTTCAAACTGATCTTACATAACTTTGTTGCTGCAACTTCAATCTTAAAGGAACTTTCTTTCCCTTTCTCTTCTCTTTTTTAACTAGGTTGCTAATAATAATACTGCAGAAGTCAGGCTAAAAGTCTAACTGCAAGACATGTACAACATTGAGTGGTTTCAACTCCCTCAGTACTGCAACAGCATCCACAACTATGCCATACCTTATGAAATGGTTTAGGTTTAGTTTACATTTAAAGATAGAAAACATTAATAATCATTTACATCATTTACAGTACCTTCTAAATAACTCTGATAAACAAACACTGTTTCATATTCCTTCTTCTCAGTATAAAAACTGCAGCTGATCAGGCCAAAATTACAAATCTGAACTGACATAATAAAAAACTTCAGCTGTACCTGTAGTGTGCATAAATTGCTGCCACATAATTATTATTTCTAAGCTATACCCATTCTACTAGAGCTGTGCCAATTAGTACTTGTGCTAGGGTTTAGTAATATATTACTGAACAGCAATTATACTCTGCTGGCAGGACAATGCTAACTTAACTTTCAGTTATTAACACTCTGATTCTTTCCTAATAGTTTTCCAAGATCTCCAGAACAATATGTCAAAAATCTAAGTATTTCAAAGTGAATATTAAAGTGAATATTAACATATAAATTAAGAGGCAAACACAAAACCAATGTATTGACATGTAATATTGAAAAATCAATGTGTCACTGAAAGAAAACAGAAAATATTTCACCAAGAATTCAAACCAGCAAAAGACAGAAAACAGAAGATCCTTCATAAGACAAATGCTCCTCTTCAAAGCAGTCAAATAATTAAACACTTCTATCTGTGCTAGATGTTGCTACAGATTGCTTGGTTACCCAAATTAATATTTAATTTAAATGTATGCTGCCAAATTAATACTTAATTTAAATGTATGGTTCTGAGAGACTTTGCTTCCATTTGAAATGGCCACTGTTGGCATACCCATGTCAAAGTAAAACTAAAGGAATATTAAAACAAGATAATATAATAGGGAATATATTTTTTAATTTCCTTATTTTAAATAGTAAAGAAAAATTAAGAAATATGTATCTAGAAATAACAGATACATAAAAATAGGTGTTGCTCTGATTGTTTCACTACTGGGCTGCACAGAGCATTATCATTAAACTTTCCTAAAGTGAAAGAGTAAAGTACTATAAGATAATTAAATTCTTGCTACTGCCAATTAATACATGACTGTCGCTAGCTTTGCTTTTGCCATAGAGAAAGCAGTTACTGGGTAGGAAAGCTGAAAGTACACAATGCCTATCTTGAATTGAAGGCATTTTCCAGTATCTGTTCCAGATAAGCCTTCTACTGTTTTCAGCAGTTTTATACACCATAGACAGCACTGCTGCCTTCAGTTCTTACTGCTGGTTTAATTGTTTACCTTAATGAAACAAATATGCCATAAAAGAATTGCAGTTGAGCAACCCTGAGCGGCACTGTGGTTCACTGTATATCAGTCATCCTTGGATAACACAAATTCAAAGTCACGACTTCCAGCTCCTCCTTCCTCCATGATTTCTCATTGGTCATACTGAAATACTTGCAGAGGTAGCAAATGAAGTGTTTTCAAAACCAATTAAATCAGTTTACTGCTGAGAAAGGACTAAGCTGACCAAGGTGTCATATTCTTTCCCCTTCACCTAAAGCGGCATTCTGTGGCACAAAGTCCAACTTTGGTATAATAAACTGGATCAGAAAACTGAAGACTTCAAACCCTTTCAAGTTTTCTAGGAATGTGCTACATGAAAATAATAGGTTACTTAGAGTTGGAATGAGATGGAGGCCAAAGCAAACTTTAACCAGGTGATTAACCCAGAGACTTTGCAGGACTTCTTGCTGGCTGCAACTCAATCAGCAGGGGATTAATATTTAATTCATGCCAGTGGGTTACTGCCTGAACTTGTACTGCACTGGCTTCAGCCAAGACAATCATTGCAAATGCACCACACTTGCACAAATTGGCCTAAATTTAGTGAATGCTTTAGCAATTTTAAAGCTTATCTTTACAATTGCAAAGAGAAAAAAAAAAAAAAAGAAAGAAGGAGTGCTCAAGATACAAAAATCAAACTAATTTCTTCTTCACAGTGAGTCACACACCCAGTGTTACAGGTTGGGCACATGTGGCATCACTTGCTGGCATCTTCATCTGGACTTTCCATATTTTCTCCTTCTCCCTCAAGTTCACCCTTTTCTGAGGCTGCAGTTAACTCTTACCATTCTCCTTATAAAGTCTGCTGCGTTCCAAAAACTCCAGTGACAAACTCCAACAGCTTTCACTGTTTTCAATTTTCTTAATTCTACTGAAGGAGCAAATACAACAAAATTTTACAACCACATTTGAAAAACTCTAGAAAGGAATAGCATGAATTGATTTTACTCAGAACAAATAGTTCACTTGGGTCCTTCCACTTCTAGTGGTCCTCAACATCACCTCACAAAGCCCAGCATACTCCACAAAGGTATCTGACATTTTTTTAACAAAATAAATTCAAGATGCTATTGCTACATTCATTTCAGTCAGGATCACGGAAGTAGCAGTACCAATCAAACAGGTATTTTTCTGCTTTGCAAATTTAAGAGGTAAAGAAAGCAAAAGAAATCAATCCAGTATTCAAGTGCACAATAGATACAATAATAATTTTCAACCATTTCCTTGTCTTTCAAGGTTATACATAACCTACAGCATTCTTATCCAGGATGAGTAACGTCTCTATTTTTTCAATTAAAAAAGAAAAAGAATAAAGTAAGAGACAGAAAGCCAAAAATTATTCTTGCCCATGAACATTAGCGGGAAGTGAACACAAACCTTCCTAACCACCCACACATTCCTACAAAAACATCTCAGCTTCTTTAAAGCACACAAGAACAGCCAGCTGCCTTCTGCTTACAATGGATGCTCTTTTTTATTCCAGTTTGGTCTCTTTCAGACATTTCCCAAAAAACTTTTATAGCAAATTTATTCTCTGAGTGCTAAATATTAATTTCTTCAAGTCAGACAGTCAGGTTTTCTGAGACAATGCACTTGCATTTCCCCCAGTTTCCAATACAACTCTAATTTCTTGGCACATTTTAAAGACATGCTACAGAACAGGATTCATATGATGGATATTTACTACACTCATAACAATATCCATTAGCTGGTCTCCTGAATGGATTGACAAGATCAGCTCCTGCTAGGCTACATTCATTTCAGCCAAATATGCTACAATGCATTACATCTAACACTGGCTTCACCAAAAGATATTCTTTCCTGAGTTTTGAAAGAAAGAAACCTCTGCCAATACAGATAAATAGCAGGTGAGCACAGAACTAGTGGAAATGTCAAAATAAATGCATTTTTACTTAAGGAACTGCTTGTGATACTCCCTCATGTACTTCCTCCAAACTTGTCCTACATTTTAGTAGATAACAATATATTTAGAAATATGGGCATTTCTGATTTTCATCCATTAATAGGTGTATCTACAGATACATTGAGTAGATATTCCTATTCAATAATGTCATTAAATCTCATTATCAAGAAACTAAAAAAAAAAAAACCAAAAACCAACAAGCCAAAAAGCAAAGACTCGCTGCCAGCCCTGAGCGGGGTACCTGTTCAACTTTCCCACAAAATGTACCCTTCTGGAAATGAGAGGCTATCGGAGAATAAAAACAAACCCACTCACTTGACAAATTAATGCAGCAGGTCAAGAAAAAGAAAAGTATGTGTAATTCCTCATTAAAGCCCTCTGTACTGAGGAGATCATACTGATTGAGCTGGAGACTCTTCAGGACAGCTCTCTAGGCAGGAAAACCCTAACAGATACATTTGCATTCACACTCAATTATTTGTCCCCTTGGCTTTGCCAGTTGTTGCAATTAGTCTTACTTCCAATCTAGCGCAACTCATGGTTTCATTGTGTTGGAAAGGGAATTCTTTTTGCCCTCTTGTAGTGAGGCTCAAAATTTAATAACTAAGTGGCTTGTTTTTACAAGGTTACAAAAAATCATTTCAAAAACTTCACATTTACTGAAAAGTTACTAAGTCCTGCCTTCTCAAATGTTATTTGAAACATCCAGACCACTTGTTCCACTGCAATCTTATTTCTTGGATGGTTTGAGGTCCATGTAGGCAATATTCCATTTCACCTCTGTGCACAGAAGTGCATCCTCCTTCCAGGCAGAAAGGTACAACAAGGGAATACTTTTTACAGGAATACTGCAATAGTTTACAGGAGTACTGCAATACAGGCAATAGTTCTGCTGACTCCCCCAGAAGTACATAGCTGAAAGAGGAGGTTTTGTATTCTGGGTAAGGAATTTGATGAACCCCTACCACACTTACCTTCACTGCTAGGTACACAGACACTATGAACACCCTTCCCATCTGCTGGCTTGCAAAATCTGAGGGGCTAAATGCAGATTGCATCTCCCCTTGTTTATTTTGAGTGAACATTTTATGGTACAGGGAATGTGAATTTTCCATTCAATGTATATACTTAGGACTATATATGTCAAAGATGATAAGTTGCTATCTAAAAAACACACTGCCTTTTCAGGCCAGGTCTGCAAGAGAAGCAATCAGCAGCTGCCGAGCTCAGATAGGAAAAGTGCAACAGGTGGCTTAGTAAAGAGGGTTTAACAAAAGCAAATGAGTAACAAAAGCGAGGTTTCTGGAGGAGAAGTCACAGTGGATTGGGGAAGAAGGTACAGAATCATATACTCAGGAATTGGCCTGTTAAGAGTACCTCAGGAATGAGGCAGAAAGTGCCTGGATAATAGAGGCAAAACCAAATTCTTATGTAGCACCAGCCAAGACAGTGATTTCTACTGTAGTATTTGCCAACAAACGGAGGAGGCAAGGTAGAGGTCATGGCTGTGCTACCCAGGGCTAGAGAAACATGGCCAAGCAGTGTTACAAGCAGCCCAAGAATCTAAAGGAACTATCCAATGAACAGAAAAAGGTACATCCAATACTGCTGAAGTCATATTACCTGTAGGAAACACTCACATATCCTAAAGCATGGACAACGTCAGAAGAAACTCTACTGCATAGCATATGCATAGCAACACACACTAGAAGAGTATCACAACACTTGAGACCTAATTTTGCGATATGAAAAGAATTCAAGCAGCTCCAGAACAATTTTTAATTATTACTTCTTTAAACCTAGCATTTTGTTGATAAGGATATGTTTCTATTTCAAACGCCCAAGAAAAGCACAATTATATAAATTTATAATGTCGTTCAATTATGTTTTCAGCTATTCACACCGCTCTTGTGCAACTAGTTTGTAACACAACAGCACTGAACTCCCCCAGGCTTCCAGAGAAGAGGCTCCGCAGCACACGAGTACGAACCACAAACACCTCTGAGCCCCAGGACACTCGCCCTGGCAGAGGCCGCTCCGGCTGCGCCTGCCCCGTGCCCAAAGCCCCGCCGGGGGTTTCCGCAGGCGGAGGTGCCGGGGCTCCCCCCGGGCCGGGCTCCGCGGGCTGCGTGTGCCAGGCTGACCCGGAGCCCAAGGCGAAGCCGGGACAGCCCGCGGTTGTGCAACAGCCCGGGAGCGGGCCCGGGCCGCAGCAGTGGGAAGCGGCGGTAACTCACCCGAGTGCGAAGCCGGAGCGCTCGGGCCCGCCGGGGGCAGCGACTCGAGGCTGTACCCGGCTCGGGCAGCCCCTGCGGCGCCGGCGCCTCCCCAGCCGCTCCCTCGGGGGCGGCCCCGGCCCCTGGCCCTGCCCGCGCTGCCGAGGCTGCGGGCGGCGGCTGCGGGCGGCCCTCGCTGACCCCGGCCCGGCCCGGCCCCCGCGGGCAGCGCGGCCCCGCCCCTACCGTGACTCAGCACGTTCCGGGGGGCGGGCCCGCGCCACGTGCTCCGCGGGCTCGTGACGGCCGCCCCGCCCCTCGCCCGCACCGGCCGGGCCCGCCCGGGGCCGCGGTGCCGCTCTCACCTGCGCGGCGGCGGCCGCTTCAATCTCCATGGCGCGGGGCCGGCTCAGCGAGGGCTCGCACGGCGCGGCGGCTGCTGCTGGCCCGGCACCTCCCGCCGCTCCGCTCAGCGCTGTTTGGGGACGGGGCTGCGCCGGGACGGCGGCCGTCCCCGCGCTCCGCCCCGGCCCGGCCGCGCAGCCACTCAGCGGCCGCGGGACCCGCGGAGGCGGCGGCATTCCCGGCAGCGGCGGCGGTCGTGCCGGGCATCTCATCCGTGCTCACCGCTCCCGCGGCCCAGTGCCCGAGCCCTGCGGCCCCGCGCCTCCTGGGCAGCCCCTGCTCCGGGCGAGGCCGGGGAGTTCGGCAATGGAGCACTGCCGGCAGCCCGGCGGGCAGCCCCGGGAACAGCCCCGTGTGCGCCGGCTGCCGCTGCCGTCAGGGGATCCCGAAGGAGCCATCGAACCTGCCGAAACAGAGATAGGGAGACTCGGGGTTGGCGCGCACCAAGTATTTGGAATTGGTAGCTCCAGGCGAGGTTCCCCTCGGAGCAGCAATGGTACTCGTCCTGATACCATTTTATCAACCTCTTCCGGCTATTTAATATGCAACACACATTAAAACAACACATCACAGCCCCCAACACATCTACTTCTCAGGGGTAACAAAGCACGTACCAGAGCGTGCCTAAAAGTAAGGGGGGATGCTTAGAGCAGACAGGCCACAGGCTGCCATCCTTACACGTGTCAGAGTTACCAAATTGTTGCAGTGACTTCGCTTAAAGCACCTGTCGTTATATGGTAAATTACATTACTCAGAGAGCAAGATGAACTCCCCTTGAAAGTCAAACAGTTCATCAGTTCAGCGCCCTGAGCACCACTTTGAAAAGGGTCTGCTGCCATTGTGTGTGTAGCCTGGCTGATGGTATATGACAGTATGTACCTTTCACATGATCCTTTGATCACTCCTTGAGCCCATTTCCGAGGCTACTTGCAATGACTAATTGAACCATATAGTGTGGAATTAGGACTCTCTTACTAACCCTGATAAATCTCCCTATTCTCTTGCAGGTGTTTAGTTTCTGTGCTTTGCAGCCAGAGCGCTGTGCTGAGTTTCTCTCAGACCCTGCTTTGGGTATGCACAGCTGCTGGGTTGCTGGTGCTATTTAAACAGAGCTAGGGTGAAGATCTCATTTTCAGGTTTGCCCTTCAAGGTACAAGACTGTGACAACTTAAAAAATAGCACAAGTGTATAAATTCAATATATCTGTAGTAATTTAAAAGTTCTTTGCACCTTCATGTTGCAGCTGTGTGTCTACCCAAAGACACACTGTAATTATATGAAGTTTTTATATCCCTTGGAAGGAAGAACCTGCAATTTAGGTAGATTTCTTAGATGTATATTTTAAAACTGAGCAAGATGTAGTGGAAGCACTTCCCTTACAATGGAAGTTTAGTTAAAGCACGTCCATGGAGCCACTGAACACATGTGGAGGTTAAGCAGGAGATCTGCTGAATGAATTAGGTACATTGAAGCAGCTCTTATGATGCTATGGCTTTGATTCCATGGAGGTAGAATGCAAGGTGACAATGAATCACTTGTAATGGAAAACAAAAAGCAAAATTTAAAGTATATTCCTGCATATGATTTTTGTAGTGCCACTTTATTCTGAGGTCGGAAAGTGAACCCAGGTGAATCCAACAAGAAGGGCTCTGGTTGAAGATTCTGGAGAAACTGAAGCAGGCTGTTGTAAGTTAAAAAATCTTTTGAATGCAGCTGCTGCCAGATCCTTGCAAATTTTATTTTATTAAGTACCAGCTTTTGGCTTTTTCAGTATTATAAAAGAAACAGTAAGCAGACCAAAAGGATTAATACACAATGTCAGTTCGTGAAAAAAATGCTGTGAGGCTATAAAAGTGTCTCTTCTGCATGCTTTATTTAATAGAAAACAAAATAAAATAAAGTGTGAATCTTAGGCATTGGCATAGGTTGTATCATACTGCAGAAATAGTATGCAGAGCCAAGCAGCTTGCTTGGAGCCTGGGGTGAAAAAAAAATGGCAAGGACACTTTCTGGTCAGGCAGATAAAAGAGCATTGACTATATATTTCATTTGTGTTCCTTACTTAATTTCTTTTTTCCTTTCCTTATCTTCACACCTTGTGCTCAGGCAGACCAGCACTTCATTTCTAATGAGAAGGCAGTCATCCAAAACCCAGGTTAATGAAAATGCTGCATTGCACTGGATTATTGCTGCTGTACACTGCTGAGGAATGAGGTGTATGGCTTTGGGAGCTTCTGAAACAAAGTACCTGCAGTGCTTTTGTGATACTGCTTTTTGTGTCATCAGAAAATCTGGAATACCTGGAAACACAGATTTGTTTGTGAGTTGCCCTTTACTGATTTTTATATAGTAAGGTTTTGAAGAAAATGTTTTCAATTAACATTTCATCTTTTTAATCCTGGAGTTTATTTGGGATATAGTAATATCCCCTTATAGTATACATGGAGGAATCTGGCCCTACATGTACTGCTCTAGTCTCTGCTTGCTAAGTGTAAACTTTTCACCACAAAAGAAAAATCCAAATGCTTTTTCCATTTGCCATATTCCTGTCTGTATACATTAATTTACCTTATTAAAAGTACATAGCTTATTCTAGATGTATTGACACTCACTATTGCAGTATTACATTTTATATGCAAGTGAGATACATATAATTTCTGGGAAATTCAAAGTAGCTGAAGTAGTATATTCAAGATCAACTCAAGGTGGTACTTTACAAAGAGGATAGAGAACTTTCTATGACACATATTTTAAAAGTTACATGTTGCCTGTTTTGATATTAGACACTCTCATTCCTATTCTTGCATTAGATTGTTTCTCAATTGTAATATTTAGAAAAATATTTATTTTATTATCAGAATTTATTCTGTGATATTTTCATGTTCTTTTTAGAATAATTTATGTGCATAGAATTTTATATCAATTTATATTACAATATTTGGGAGACTTGATAGTGCCACCTACTGCTGAAAAACAAACTTTTTAAAAACTTGCTTGCTAGTTTGGGTACCTTCAGATTAAAGAGCAATGTAAGAAAATATCTGTTAAAATTGCAACTTTTAAACTTCTGAAAAATGTTGGAAACAAGTCCTGACTTGCCAAGTCAGCTTCAGTCACTGAATTTCTGACCTTTCAACCAGTTAGTATTTTGACCGAAACTGTAATGAGAAGTGACTCTGAGGATCTGAGATTTTGAGGTTTTTTGATGTTATATTTTTAATAAAGAATTTTAGATTAAAATCAGTCCCTGTGATATCCCTAAAAAAACACTGATGAAAGGAATCAGTGAAGCAACATCTATTTTTCACTCAGTGGTAGGAAGACATCGTCTGTTTTACGAGGTCTCTGCGTGAAATGTAACCCAAAGAGCCTGGAATTAGCATCACATGTGACACAAGTTCTGTTCCCTTCTTACATCACAGTCATGAGCTGGACCATAGATTCCTGCTTGCTAATTGGCAAAAGATGGCTGGAATTCATCCTCCCTAACCCCTGCCTTCTAAAAGCTAGATGAAGTTAACATACAATCTGAAGTACAGTACTGGTTCTTTCGTGTCCTCATGGAGAAGACCCTGTCTCTAGGACTAGTGAAATAGTTATTATATGCCCACAACCTTTGCCCACATTAAGTACTCGTTATGATTTTGTTCCCAGGAACTGTGGAAATACAGGAAGTGGTAAGATTTTGTACATGAATATGAGTAAGTAGAATATACACCCTTAATCTTCCTGAGGAAAGTTCAGCTTTAAATTTGACTCAGAGGAGTCAGGAGCAGTTGATCTTCTGCTGGTACTTGTCTCATCCTGTAGAATAAGCTGGCATTGATATGGTTTGAATGTGTGATTGTCAGAGCTGCTGTCTTGTTACAGCTTGATGAATTAACCTTAGAAATCAACTTCCTTTCAATTTGAAAAATTCGTGACAACAACGTATTAAAAGAGATAAAAGACAACACAGGGATGTTTTAGCAGTTGCTGAGCAGTGCTTGCACAGTGGCAGGGCCTTCTCTGTTTTTTGGCTGCCCCAACAGGAGCTGACTGGGGGTGCCCAAGGAGCTGGCAGGGGACACAGCTGAGACACTGACCCCAGCTGCCCACAGGGATATTCCAGACCATATGATGTTGTGCTCAGCATGTAAAGCTGGGAGAAGAAGGAAGGAAAGGGCGATGTTTGGACTGATGGTGTTTCTCTTCCCATGTCACCAATACCTGTAGTGAAGCCCTGCTTTCCTGGAGATGGCTGAATGCCTGCCTGTTGATTGGAAGTGAATAAATTCTTTCTTCTGCTTTGTTTGTGTGCATGGCTTTTGCTTTCCTTATTAAACTGTCTTAGCCCAAAAATTTTCTCACTTTTACCATTCTGATTATCTCCCCCATCCCACTGGGGTAAGTGAGCATGTGGCTGTGTGGGGCTGAGCTGCCCTCTGGGGTTAAACCATGACAGTCCTGTTTTGGTGACCAGCTTGAGGCTCAAATGCTTCGAGGTAATGACAGGTTTGGTCAGAGTTTGCAAGACTGAATTTATAGCTTTTAGTGCTATTTAGCTATTAATTGGCAGGTGCTGTGCTTGCCATAGGTCTTGCTTGCCCTGCTGCACATTAGTCTAAGCTTGTTAGTGGCTTCTCTTCACTCTGGCAGTTTGCTGTAGGGCTTATCATCCTACCCAGCTGTGCCTGGGAGCATTTTGATAACAGCCCTGGCAGTGTGCCTGGGCTGGCCCATGGCCTGGGTGTCGCTGCTGGCCCAGACAGGCTGCAGCTCCAGAGTCAGCTTGAATTGAAGGCACCTGACCTGTGTATAAGTCCCTGCAGGAGCAGGACAACCTGAAGTGTCTGTGCCTGTGGATAAGGCTTTGTTGGAGCAGCAGCATCTGTGGCCATGGATATGTCCATTGCACAGCAGGTACACCCCTGGAGGGACTGTGGCCCTTGGATAAGGCTGTGCTGGAGGAGGTGCCCCTCAAAGTGACTGTGGCTGTGCCTAAGGCCAGGCCACATCACCTGTACCCTGCAGGGACTGTGGCCCATGAGTACACACACTGGAGCAGGTCCACCCCTAAGGGACTGGAGTCTCTGGATAAGTCCACGCTGCAGCAGAGGCAGGAGTAGGAGTCCAAAGAGAGATGGAAACTGTAATGGATGCACCTTTAAATTGTTGTAACTATGATCTGAGTTGCATGTTATAGGATTGCTGTAGCAGGAATCACTGCCAGGGGAGAACACATAGTGCAAGAAGTGGGGCACGTGCAACAGTGACCCAGCTTGAGCTGGCTCCAATAATTGCACACAACACAGCAGCTCTCTTGTCCTGAGTGACCACCAGGGCAGACAGAGCCTAATGTCCTGGACTAAATGAATTCAATGGACATTCACAGGTGTTTTATGGACACTTCACAGGGAATGATGCCTGTGAAGATAGGTAGGGATGGGAAAGAGGAAAGTGGCTAATGAGGATCTATTGGATATGATGTAAATAGTAGGGAATAAGGTGTGGAGATTGTACTGGCTATGACTGGGATAGAGTTAATTTTCTTCATAGTGCCTTGTATGGTGCTATGCTTTGGATTTGTGATGAAAACAAGTGTTGATAAAACACTAATGTTTGTGCTTCTCATGTGACACAGGGAACACCTGCACTGTGACCAAGGAGGAAGGATGAGCACTCTCACCCTTGGAGAGGTATTTGTTCCTTATATGCAAAGTGCACGAGTTACAAGTTAATGAATTGCATGTTATGAATTAGAGAACTTGTTAGTTAGAAACCTCATGACTGACGTCATGAATTAGTGAATTCATGAGCTAGACTAGTTTGTACAAAGGGGATTGAGCCCTTCTTCATCATGTTTGCTTTCTTTCCTAATGAGCTTATAAAATAAAGTTTAATTTGCAAAGTACATTATCCTGTTAATTTGAGAGATCCAAACAGACCATGACAGATTGAGTGGTCTGTGGCCCTTCTCCCTGTTGCCAGTCCAAATATTTTAAATCAGAGGCAAACAGGCAATGACTAGGGATCCTCCTCTGAAAGGAGTAGGGGAAATCCTTCATAACACTTAAGTTCTGTGTGCCTTGTCTATCCCACATTTTGTTTTCCTTTAAGGGCTTTGCCAGAGACTTCTGGTGCCTGCTTTTATTTTTCAGGGAAGTTATAGTCCACCCAGTCCTTCCCTCTTGTTTCACTCACTATGGACTATGGACTTTTAGTGTTAATGTGTGTCAGCCAAAACAATTAAAAGCAATGCACACTGTAGCCCAGAAAAACCAGAAAGGTTTGCAAACGTGCTTCTTCTGTCACAGAGAAATATGCAAACTCAAATCACAGTCAGCAGGAAAATGAATAAGCAATTTGATAATACCATGAGCAACAAAACAGCATCATAAAAATGAAATTATTTAAAGTAGCATTCAAATCACACAGTCATCATTGATTTAGTTTCCAATTATACAAAGGTAATTGTATTAACAAACTGCCTTATTCAGTTTGGTGGGGAAACAATTGAAAGTTTTAGTGTCCTGGCATCTGCAAATAATAAATGATATGATCTGTGCACCCAATCCAACTAGAATCCTAATGCTTTTTTTACCCAGGACATCCTACAGTATCAATATGCCTGAGCAGCAGCAGCAGGACAGAAGGAGGCAGGAGACATGACAGAACTGCAGATGTGACTGGCAGAAGACTGGTGTCAAATGGTGCCAACATGACCCACCCCAAATGACTGTATTCCCTATTTTTGATTCAGCGGCAGGGCTGGTAACGCTGCCACTGTTAGGAGCTAATTGTGCTCACAGGAGTTGCCCTGTTTGTTCCTGGAAAGCCCTGGAGCAGTGGCACTGCTTCTGCAGCCCCTGCATTACACGAGGGCAGCTGTAAGGAGCCTGCAATGCACCTGCACTGCAGCACCAGCACTGAGCTGGGCAGTCAGCGCCTGTGCTCAGGGTATGGCTGTCCTTGGCAACTCACAGCTGGCACAGCAAAGCCAGCTGGAATTCATCTTTCAGCTTAGATCTTTACAAAATATGAATTGATACCTTTTTAAAAAATCTGCTACATTGCATATGCTGCCTTCTCTTCAGCCATTCCTTTTTTAAATCTGTCTGAACAAAGTTTACACAGAGTTTACACTCAAGTTTATGCAGGACAAATTTTTTTATAAGACCATAGTATTTTTAGACTGTGACACTAGAACTTTCCAGATGTTGAGCAATCACACTGCAATTTTTCTAGTAATACTCACTCGGAACAGAAATTATGCCTAGGAGAGACTGATGCCAAGTACCACTCCTTTTCCTTGTGAAAAGTGATGAGATGTTTTGTTAATAGATGTTTCTCAGCTTTCCACATCTATTGTGGTGATAATTTGTGTTGTAATTGCAATAAGTGTATCGTGTGCTCAAAATACTATAGCAGATGCAGCTACTATCCCAATGCAGCAAACAAAGGATTGCCTGTATTCATTTGCAGTTTCTTAATCAATTGATTAAGAATCTGATTTTCCATCAAGCTCTCTGTTGCAAGGCCACAAAGGCTGCTTTTCTTAGCGTGCAGTGTGTGTTACATTAGCTCACAGACTGTTTTCCAGTGCAACAAAAGCTGGAGGTGTGTTGCTTGATGAAAACAAATCCGCTGACTGTGTATGTTTTTCTTAGGTGAGCTGATAATACCAAGCAAAAAAAGTAGGCCTGGAGTAGCCCTCTTGCTATAATTCAATATATTCAGGACCTCTGTAAGTCTTTTTAGGTTACCATGCAAACAATGAAAATGAGAACTTCTTGGAATGAGATTTTGCTGCAGTTCACACAGGTAACTTTTTCTCTGCTAATATAGACACTAAGTTGGCTGTATTAGTTGGCTAGTTTTGATAAACTAAATTGCTGTGACTCTGCCTGATTTCCTTGCAAAATATGAAGCTGTTTTTAAAGAGATTTGGTGAGAAAACACAGCACAGTGAATTTCACTAACTTCAGCTGGCTTGTAATGGAAAGGCCTGCCCTTAGGCAAGAACTTGATTACATGAAGAATAAAAAATACAAAATAAATCACATGCTTTAATTCTAAATTACATTATTTGATGTAATAAGAACTTCCATACCAGATAAAATCTAAATTAGTTGTCTGCCAATAGTAATTCCCAGATGTCTCTGAGGAAATTGGCCTATTCTTCAACCTCCTTTCCCCCTCTGCAAGTATAATTGATAATTATGTAACAGCCTGACTCTAGGGGAAGTTATTTTCTAACCTCAGGCTGGTGGCTGATTTATGCCCTGAACTGTGAACATTTATATCCATTATGAATTTTTATCAGGTCCAATCTAATTCCCCACACAAATGTATGAATATGTATGTATAACCTTTTACTGAATCCTGCTAAGCACTTGGCCTCAATGATATCATTTGCCACCATGTTTCAAAGGCATATTACTTTGGACTTTAAATAAAATGCCTTTTACTTACATTATCACATCAATATTTGCTTGGGGAATGTACCAGTGGTAGTGATAACCCCCAATACCCTTTCCCCCCAGTAACTGAATGCTCTGAGCAGCTTTCAAGCCTCAGCTGGATCCTGTGTGCCTGTGCTGGACCAGAAGGTAACAATCTCCAGCCTGCCAACATTTTCTGCTCCATCCCTCTTAGTCCACACTTCACCTTTTACATTATGGGTTGACGACAGGGAGAAGGATGATGCTTGCAGTAAATGAAAAGGTTAAAGTGTCTTTAGGACTACAATCACTCTGCTGCACCATGACTTCCTGAATTTGCAGGGGTCATTTCCTTTTAATGTCAAGAGGAGAGTTTATTTTGGGGAGAAGTTGTTTTGGACCATGGGAAAGACATTAGTTTTGATTTGTGTTGGGTCAGGTCAAAGAGGTGCTTTTGTAAAATACTGGGGAGGGAGGACTTAATCTTGGGGTGGGCTATTACAGCTACATCTTATCACAGGAAAAGGGTTGATTATGTTTGATTTGGAGGAAATTGGTTATACCTAGCAAAAGAGGGTTTGATTAGGAATGATTCTGAATAGAAAAGTAAGAACTGTTTTACCTAAAGACAGAATTTCACTGAATGTCTACGTGGGCTCACGACTGCCATGATAAGAATAGTTGGGTTTTGACTAGAGGCAAAAGAAGGTGAGACAGACTGTAGGGAAGATCATGCAGAAGCAGCATGAAAAAACAGTGTTTTCCTTTTTCCTCTCAGTCCTGAGACATTATTGGTGGCACCTGCAATGAAAATAAGACAATGAGGCCAAGTTCCATGCATGAAAAAATATGAGTTTGTGAATCCTCATAACACACTCTCAATGAGGAACTATTATTGAGCTGGAAAAGTTAATTTATGAAGAATAGGGATATATGCAAAGCCAAAAGGGACATGTGGGGTGGTTACAACAGACAGTTGGCAGTAACTCCATACAGTGATCACAGTCAGTATTAAGCATCTGTGGACTTAACCACAAAACTTCAATATTGGTGTAAATTCTTTAGCTTGGGAGTGAGTGCTGAGATCTGGTCTCTTGTTGGTTCAGTTAATTATATAATCAACAGCTCTGAAGTTTTTATTTGGATTAAAATTTCCCTGGAACTCAAGTAATTTAGATCTGAAGTTTTGGCTCTAGTCCCTTCCCAGCTTGTACTCAATATAAATTACTCTCCTAGAACCCTGACATGTTCAATTTATCCTCCATTTTAGATGGTTGAAAAGTGCATGCATAATTCTGTGCATGCCACACTTTCTGTAATCTACTGTGACAAATAGACCAAATGACTGAAACTGCTAGGTAATACACTTTATTTTAGTCATGAATCCACACCCAGCCGTAGTTAAAATACCAGGCATTTGAATTATTTGATTTGAATCAATGCCAAATTCAATCTTATGCAAACCAGAAAGGGAGAGGGAGAAGAAGTCCTGGTATTAACCCAGTGATTTATGCGTGGGAACATAAGGCCATAACAAGCAGCAATCGGCCAATTGTAACAAAAGGAGTGGACCACCATGAAAAATCTGACAACTTTTCATTGGAGCTGCTGTGATTGAGGGGTTGGGAACATCTAGGGGTCATTATCTGGGGGTATTACACCTAGATAATGACCACAAGAAAAGTAGACTCAGGGACCAGGATTCCCTCAATTCCACTTTCTGTCAAAAACACTGGTCAAACTCAGTACTCAGTACCATCTCCACTCACACTGGGAGGATTTCCATGGTGCAGTACAACAGAGGAAAACAAATATTCCCATTCTGGAGAGAAAACCAGAAAATAGTTGTATCACAATTGTCTGAGAGAAGTATATATTTTTTCATTATCTAATTCCTGATAACTATGTCAAATTAAGATCTGTATCCAGAAATAATGAACCTTGGTGTTGAGTTTGCATCTCCTGGGTCATTCTGACTTGCCCATTAGGGCCACAAGTTTAGGTACAGGGAGGCAAAGTCACCTAGCATTCCCCAGGAGAAAGGAGGAGTGCCTAGAATTTTGTCAGCATAAGAAATCCCACAGGGATTTCTTTGAGGATGACTTTGAGGATTATTTTATACTCTGAAATATTACTGTTTTCCAAGAGCTCTTTTTATTTTGTAGCAAGGCCATGTTTGCATAACCAAATGATAGGAAAGGCGTCCAAAACAACTTTTTAGCTACACCTACTAATTCCAGTATTCAACTCAACCCAACCAAGGAGGTTTCTGGGTAGTGGCCTTGATCATTACTGCAGTTCTCTTTACCCACTGGTGCCCAGAGAGGCTCTGAATGAACTTCCTCTGAAGTTACACATGGAAAGGTCCAACTCCTTGTAGCTCTTGAAGCAATTTTCTCCTCAGCCAGAGACCTATCCCCTAATTTGATGCCTCTCAGTGAAAATGTTTTTTCTCTCAGTTGTCATGCCAAACAGTTGTCTGCTTTGTTCGTTTTTTCACAGAAAGGCACCTGTTCAATTTTAGATACTGTTCAGCCTGTTCCACTTCAGTGGTCTGCACTACTCCTCTGAGAGCCCTGAGCTCTGCACATATTTCAGGCTGCCAGCTCTCTTATGTGCTTTTCCCCAGCAGCCAATTTTGCTCAGAAGCTCTTATGACTGAGCCAGCTTCCATTCCTTCATAAAGGGATACCCTCTTGTTATTGCAATTGAGGAGTTCCATAAGAGGCTTTTAATGTCTCCAGAGTGTTGTTGTGTACAATAAAATCCTGAATTAAGCTTTACCTAACACTTGTTCATGCAATACTGATTTATTGGCAA
The DNA here is from genome assembly GCF_028769735.1 of Zonotrichia leucophrys gambelii. Classification (NCBI taxonomy): domain Eukaryota; kingdom Metazoa; phylum Chordata; class Aves; order Passeriformes; family Passerellidae; genus Zonotrichia; species Zonotrichia leucophrys. Next base: position 23,321,414 of record NC_088177.1, on the reverse strand, counting down.
ATTGCATTTGTTTTTGCTGTTGACAAATGCTTTTAGGTTTATTTCTAATACCACAATTCCATTATCAGATTAATATAGGCTTAAATAAAATGTTATATGCTTCGTTTGAATAGCAGGACCATTTCCAAGCCTGAATCACTAATATGTACACTGCCATCTTGTGTCCTGAAATTCTAGGTAATATAAAAATGCACAACATACGTAGAGCTTTTCACAAAATAGGAGATAGCTATATGAGTGGAATCAGCAAGGTTACCAAGGGATCTTTACTGCAACTTCCTTCTCTTTCTTGTAAAATATAAAATCGCCATTAAAATAGCAAGTCTGATTGATAATTCTAAATCTATCTGTTCTAAGGATCTATTCCTTTTAATTAGTGATTTGTGGGTAACCCAATGGGAAAAAAAAAAGGCTACAGAGAAAATTCTGCTACAGCCAAGCCACTCTCTTTTCCACCAATAAGGTCCAATACGGACTCCAAGGTGTGGCTCTGTTGCAAGGCAACCTCTGAGCTGGTGTGGGGTTCCCAGAGCAGTTCTATGCCAAATGCTTCTCTTCTGCCAAAGGGGTATGATAGAAAAGAGTGAAGACATGTATTTTTAGCTGGAATCTCTCCCTTTGGAGCAACCATGGTCCAAACACAACTGGATCATCACTGAGTCTGCTCCAGTGCTCACCACAGGACTGGGCACCTGGTTGCAAGAGGACCTAAAGAGACATGTACTTACAAAATGAAGAAAGTGAATTTCTGCCCCACAGTGTTTATTCAAAACTAAGACATTTTAGTGGATGAAATAAGTACTCCATGCTTTTTCTCTAAAAATGATAATTCCTTCATAACATGCTAATCAAAGAAGCCTTTTCATACAATCATACTTCCAATTGCTTTCACTGAATATAACATTTAGCTCTGCCTTTTTGTTACGTTTTTATTAATTTTAGCTTCTGTCTTCTGTTGTTTATTGTTGCAGATGTGTAGGAGCAGTCTCAAACAGTTTTCAACAACGGCTCTATAAAACCCCAAAGATTGACTCTGCGCAGTTATTGTTGCCTGAAACGAGCATAGGGAACAAGATAGGAAAAAAGGTGCAAAATCAAATACTAAACTTAGAGACACCTGGGGCAGGGCAGAAAATAGTGAAAGCCTATCAAGGTAATAGATGCCAAGGTAAAAGGGTAGAGAACATTAGCAGGGGACAGAAGTACTCTCGGCCTTACCTGCTTGGACATTTGCCTCAGTTAGTGGTTTTCCATGCCAATTTTTTTTCTTTCCACCTGTTGGGAATTTCTTAGCCAAGTGTGTACACACATTTGTGTACGTGAACTTAGAGTATTATTTGCCACCTCTGAAAGGCAAACACTTTGAGGCACCCATTGTTGTCTGAAGCAGGCAGGGCTTCTGTCTCCCAAGGTCATTTTTTATACCTTACATGCATAATATACAATGACACAGAGTTTAAAGAACCTCCCTTTCTTGTGACATGAGCAGTTACAATGACTTGAAAGAGCTTTTGCTTCTGTAACAATACTTTTATAATACCTTACTGCTTTATGAACTTGTCTTCAAAAAGCAACGTGTGTCTTGCGGCCTGGTTGCATAACCTCCTGCTCAGTAACAGGAGAACATTAAAACTGTTTGCACAACACAGTGTTTAAGTAACATAAAAGCTTATTGAAAAGGGCTTTGCAATTTCAAAATCTGGAATGCTTTGCTAAGATTGTTAATGCTATTTTATTTACTTTATCTGCCCATAAGATTCCTGCCAGTTTTCTTCGTTTTCCAGTGGAGAGTCATACTTCCTTACTTTATATCCTTTGCTGTGTTATTATCCAAGAGATTTTCAGATAGAAAAAGCTAATTGGCTACATATGAGGAATGATAAAACAGTAACTCCAATACTGCTTGAAGTTACATAAAATTAAGCAGGAAACTGTTTTATTCTACTGTAACCTTTGATGTGGTGTGAATTTACCTCCCTGGTGACTGAATAGCACTGGCTGTAATAGTTACGGGAAAAGCAGAAGAGGGAAAACTACTGCAAACAGAGCAGGTCTGGGAGGAGAACTGATGTCTTTTGTGTCCTCAGTTCCTGGAGATGTTGGCTGACACAGCCTGTGACTGGTCAGTCCAAGCCTCTCAAGCACGCCATGCTCCAGCTTTTGAGTGTCTGCCAGCAGCTGCCATACTGGGTTAGACTGTATAATGTCCTAGCAATGGATGCAAGTTTGTTGTTTCCATTTCCAGTTTGCTTTCCCATTAGCTGGTTCATTTTGTCACTGTCAGACTTTCACTGATTGTAGAACATGCCTGTCCATCAGCTGGCCTATTTTGGTACTACCTACCAGCAGAAGTGGATGGTGGGAGACAAAATATTAGGGATAATTCTAAATATGTGAATTGAACCTACCCCCTCTGGATGAGTTACTGCATGCTGCAGTACCATGAGTAAGCTGCTGGTGGAATCCTAAATGTGAACTTTGGAGAAAATACTAGCTCAAGTTTAGATTTTCACATTCCCATCTCAGAGTGCTCTCTGACCACCCAAAGCCACAAGCATTAGGCAAAATTGCAAACACTGTGTGCAGCTGGGTCCAGCTAAACCAACAGTGTCCTTTAAAGATCAAAGAACACTCAGAGAAAGAACAGCATCAGGGAAAGGCAGATAGAGCTGCACTGAACAAAACTTCAAAGCCTTTACTTATATTTTATCCTGTAATTAAGCTTAATATTTCTAAGCTTTTCCAGGGGTACAAAGCCTATCATGTCTGTAATTGCAGTCTCGGCTCTCCTGATAGAAGCAAACTACCCCACATCCCTAGAGCACACACTACATTTCCCAGAGGCTGTGCAGGTACTTTATTACTCAAACATACTTGTCTGAAGAAAAAGGAACTGAGCACAAAATAACAGGTCTTGAATTTAAAGTTTCATAGGTTTTTGTTTTATGTTTTAACAAAGCTTCCTTTCCTTTAAAGTGTCCATCTGCAGGGCTATAAACATTAGTGAGGAAGCCTGTGCCTAGGTTTATTTCTGTTAGCAAGAGCAGCTGGCCATCTGCCGGGTAAAAGGAAGGCTGGGCTTTGGTGGATATGGAAGCAAAGGTCACAAACAGCACATCCCAGTCCTTTGCCAGTGACACATTTAGGCTGTGACAGATCAGAAAATGCTTTGTTAATACACCCTGCTCAACTTTCCAGATCTCCTTAGATCAGAACTCTGTATCATGGAATCTCAAGTGCTTTCACACAGAGATGGTGTCTGTGTAAGATAATTGTTGTCCCCAAATGTGGTAGGTCAAATGAAAAGATGTCACCAGGTCCCAGGGTCCAGCTTCAGCCTCTGTGTTTCAGGTTGTGAGATGGGGATGTCTGTGGATGCTGGGGACTCCAGGACCCACTGGTGGCCCTCTGCTGGGACCTGCTGCAGGGATTTGCAGGGCTGAGGATGTAACTCACCACAGAGGCACTGATTAAAATCAGCTCATTACAGGCCAGCACTCCAGAAGTCTGAGGGATGCTTGTGCAGCTGGCTCTGGAGTCTCATTCCAACACTTGGTACATTCTGAAAAGTCCTGGAAGCAACGTACAAGGTAAGATAGAGTGAGAAATCAAGAGTTGACTGGGGGAAAAAACCCCAAACTTGCAAGTATTTTCTTTAAACCCACTCAAAACATAAGTGACTCAAATCTCAAGTAAGATTGACAAGGCATAAGGATCAAGTTTGCCTGTTTCAACACAGCCAACAATGCCATACAAGTCAAATAAGAGCTATGGAAGGCAGGAACACTTGGCAGTACTAGGATACACAGGATCACCCGGAAAATAAATCTGAGGCAAATAATTCTTCCTTTTTAATTTTTAATGGCTTTTAGAAACTGCTTAGAAGCTACAGTAAAATGTATTTAGATACTATATCAAAAGTGTTAAGAAGATACTTTGCTGATATATAAACACACAATTCAGTTGATTACAAACTAATTGCTAAAAAGCTTTTGGTAAAAGCCCCTGAAGATTCAAAAGCAGTGCTTTCTGCTCTGAGAGTTGGAGAATTTGAATGATGTACTGAGCACTGAATGAGGAATTTAAACATCTTACTGGAGGCATAAGACAGAAATTATTTCTAGCCATTAAAGGAGAAATTCAAACAGAAGAAAAGCTCAAATTAGGGACTCAAGAACAGTCACTTTAGCTCTGTCTTGCTTTCCTGTGTACCAGGAGTCACACTCTCAATTCCAGATGAAACTTGCTATTTTAATTGGAGTAAGGCAGTTTTAATGCTCTTGGCCCAAGAGTATTTGCTTTGTACCAAGATGTCCAAGCAAGTGCTACCATTGTCACAGCAAGATAATTGTTCTGATAAATGTCTTCATTTTCTAACTCTCCCTCTCTTGAATTTATTATCATGGTTTTATTCTCTCTTCAGGCACAAGGTTGTACTATTTTCCTTAACTGCCCTCTTAAAACTAGTGCATCCATAGGCCAGGAGGGAGTGCTCTAGCTTGGGAGCCAACACTATTATTCCAGAGTCCTGATGTTCCAGCAAGCTTGGGAATGATTGCCCTGAGGTTTCTCACCAAGCTGCTTTCAGCTCACAAGGGCATGAGGAATCACTTAGTACCTCTTTTTATGCCTAGCCATTAGGTATATTTACAGTAGTACTTTCTCCCTCAAAGTCTGGCACTGCTTTCTTTGCCCCTACTTTCTGTTTTACAACTGTTCCTTTGCCCCTAAACTTCCAGTCCTGCAGCGCTGAGGAGCCATGAACACAAGGACAGCTTGTTTTTTCACTTCTCAACACACAAAGAATGTTGTGTTAAAGAGAAAATAAATTCTGTTTTTCTCTCATTTGGAAATGCCTACCTTCTTCAGCGACATCACTGCATGTAATGGAGCAGTAAGCTGGTCTCCTATCAAACAAAGCAAGCAGCAGAGATTAATTATCTCACAAATATTTTGGAGAATCAAGCAGTTCACCCATTTGTGCTGCTCCATTTCCCGTGTTTTCAGCTGAAAGAGCAGGCTGCTGTCTAAATTGATGGCATCCTTTTCAGCTGAGACCAGCTTAATCTATTTTGTGTTCTTCAAAAACGGAGCTGCCTTTGTTGTCCCCTGTATGTGCCACATTTCTCTGTTGAAACAAAGCACTGGAGAACAGCACTGGCTTGACAGTGCCCGAGACTGGAGTCCTCAGGTCTGGCAAGGCAGCAGCAGCAGGAGCATTTAAGGTGTCCTGCTGCTGCCAGTTCCACAGGATAAGCTGATGCCAGTCATTAATTGTATATACTTAATTAAACTTCTACAAGGCACAAATCAAATATGCAGGTTAGTTCAAATCACATCATCATCAGGAAGGAAAGAACATTTTAAAAAGTTAAAATCAACAAATAACCAATATTTCTAAAAGGAAAGGGAGACAGACGGCCAGGCTGCCCATTGGTAGCTCTCACTGTTCTGTCTTTTTTAGCAGTGCTTGCTTACTTATTGGTAATGATGCTTTTTAGTGGTTCCTACCCATGAGTGTCCACTTTTCTCCATGAGGGTCTCTCTCTCATCACAAAGACAGTTTAGCTGCCTGTGGAGCAGCTGCTGAACTGCTCCAGTTTATGGCCTTGCATATTCAGATAAATTGCCACTCATTTCTCTTAATATACTGTGCTGTAATTTGAAAAACCCTGAAAATCAACCCTTTTCATCAGTATTCTGATGTTAAAACTGTATTTTCAAAACAGCAACAGATTTGCATTTGAGCAGAAATGTTGCTTTTACTCATTCAGATATTCTGTTCAGCTGCCTTGAACTGCCCCAGCCTAAACTAGAGTTGAATCAACATTTGTTTTGTTTCACATAATGACAAAATTAGCTACATTTGTTCAAACTCCTTTGATTTACTACCTGATCTTATTATTCAGAATTCAGTCTGTCTCCTCCTTTTGTGTTTTTTTGAGCTCTGAAGGGGCAGAACTGAACAACTTAGATCCAGTTCCAGGAAAAAGGAGAGTAAGTTATGGAAGCTGCATGCTTCTGCCCCAGACAAAATGCAAATGGTCTAGTACTGGCATAATGACAATTTAGCTGTAAACCATTAAATCATTACTTTTCTACTGTGGTTGACCACCAGTGCAACACCACATGGTGGACGGGGCTCACTAGCCTGTTTTTGGATTCCCTGTTCACAGCTCTGTGACTCTGGTTCCTCTTTCACTGACTGCAATTCCTCCTTCCCATTTCTCCATTCCTTGAGTAACAGGAGAGGTACAAAAGAAACATGGTACAAGGAAACAGAACATCCTATGTTCATGACATTGGCAGTCTCCTGCCAAAGCTTTCTGTGGCAAGCTCAAAAAAAGCCATTTCTAGATGTTCAGTTTGCCTCCATTATCTTGCCATGTAATTGCTTAGGGTGCTCAATTCCCTCTTGGCACAGCACATGAAGGGACCATTAAATGCCTAAGAGCACCAGGTGTGCTTGTCCACACTCTGCATGACTCTCATCTAATCTGTTCTCATTAGCTGTGCATGTATTCCTGAATGTCTTCATTCTCAGGCATGTGTCTCAAAATGGATTGTATTACTCTCCTACATTTCTTCAGTACATACAGGGAGAGCACCTCTGTTTTGGGAGTCCACAGGGAATTTGAGCCAAATTAGAAGGAATCACAGGAAAATTTGAGGGAACAGACTAAGAAGGAAATGAATAGCACTCAAGGCTGAAAAAGGATACAAGTTCATGGGACAGGAGAAAGTGGCTATTTGGATAAGCATATCTAAAAGTAGTTTAGTGCATAAACTGCAAATCTGCAGAACATCAGGAGTCAGCCTAACCCATTTCCCCATCAGACCTTAAATGACAGTGATAGTCTCCACTCTTAGCTGTTTGTTAGAAGACTGTGCATCTGATTTATGAAAAGGATATGGGTGCCTGCACATATCAGAAAAAATACAGATGCCTTCATTGTAAACTGCCTTCCATTTTCACAAAGCATCTGGAAATTCAGATGTTTAATATAATTTCCTCTTTTTAGCTATATAATCTTGACTTTCCATTAGTAGCTACCTTTACAGGACAATTTTACTATTGTGGGGGAGATAACTATCAAATAATATATGATATGATTGATATGATATGATATGAGAATTATTGAGAAAGGCTTAATCTAAGATGTAGATGTTTTATTATTTTCTGACATCTAGTTCCCTCAAGATCATGAAAACCTATTGTTTTAAGGAAGGGAAAAGACACTGTTCCACATGAAAAGTGACCAAACCAATGGCACTATACGAAGGGAACCCTAGAAGTAGAATCAAACACGTAAGGTGGGTTTTGTTCATTATAAAGAGTCACTTAATTATTTGTCAGCTTTCTTTTGGGAACAGTTCTTGCACAGTCTGTTCAAACACTCTGCCTGTCTCAAACATTGTGTTTACACAATTACATTGCTCAATTGTGTGTCTGATGTTGCATACCTTGGTTTTCCCCAGAGCATACATGGGGAATTGTCTTAAAATGTAATAATCACTAGAAGAAAATGTTCCTTCTCTTTAAACTCCAAGAATTTGCAATAGCTGATTTGTTTCTTAAGTTGCCTGGCTATCTGATCCAGGAAAGGGTTTTTGTGAGTCAGCTACAACAGTCAAGTGTTAGAGTTTTAACTGAAATATGTCAAACTTTTCTGCCAAGTCATCTGATAAATGTCCCTGTTCAGCTGGAAAGAACTCTGTAAAAGATTCAGTCAAGAACAGTACAAATACACTAGGCTTTTTATTAACACCTTTTTCTTATTTTAATTAAGCGAGTAAAAATTCAACTGACTTAAACTGCATTCAAGCACAATTAGCCCTCTACATACCCTTGTATTTAGCCTCCTCCTGAGAAGCTGTTCTCACCCAGAAATTGTAGAGCTCTTGTCATACTTAAAATCTTCTCAAAAGTATATAAAAGGATTGAGCTTCTAAGTAAAACACAAGCAACAGTTTCTTTCACAATACAGTTTATATGTTATACACCCTTAGGAGTAACAACAGTTATTAGAACCAATACTTCTAGAGACATGAATAAGATAAGTACAGAATTAAGCAAATGTCATTATTATGTAATTTCTTCTTTCTCCTCTAAATTCTGAGAAATTGCAGGAGATTGGGAGAATTTTAATGTAACACATGTAGTGCATCAAACTACATTATTAGATTGGATATTAATTAATGTAGTCCAATAACTATATTGTTAGACTGGATATTTCAGCAGAGTGCTGTAATATAATGTATTTTACAGTATGGAGAACTGAGAATAGTCATGAGATAATGTCATCAAGACAAAATGCAGGTGAACTGGAATTGCAACAGGCAGGAGAGTGTAGATGCAAATAGTTTCTACAGAAGCTCCCTTGTCATGCTGGGCAGTTACATTTCACTTTAACTGACAGCTCTCTTAAAAAAGGGGAAGTGGGAAAAGTCTTGGGGCAGTAAAAAAGGAGTGTGCACTTGAGCTCCTTTGGGATATGGACCTTGTATGCTAGCTGTCTGTAAATGTCAAATTATGCTTAACTTCACTGACCAAGCCATGAGAGGACATCCATGGTTTGGTTTGGTTTTACAGAATTGCCTCAAAAAGTAAATCTGAAAGATTTTTCTCTTGACAAGCTTTTGACATACACTGTGGAAGAGTTGAAACTGGCAGGGTTATATATCTCTATGCAGTTTTCTCTGAAGCTTCTCTCTCTTCCCTTAGTTTTTTAGATGCAGCAGGACTGTCATTCCAGTAAAATGAAGAAGGTGAAATGAGTTCACTGTGCACCTGCAAAGTATATATATTGATAAACACACCTGCCACTATTGCTACCAGTGACAGAGCACAACTCGTTTGACTACCAGAAGTAATCAGAAGAAACAGAGCATCTCATTCTGTTTGCTGAGGAAAAAAGCTTTGTCAGCTTTGAACAGAGGGATGCACAAACTTATCTGTGCATATAACAAACAATTTAGAAGGTATTTTTCTTCCATGCAAAACTGGTATACAGAAAATTCAGGTCTGGACTTATTAAGTACAACAATAGTAAAAGTATATCACTGATAACTCTGCTTTGGAGCACCAGGGGAAGGCTTAGTGGAGTTACAGCTGTTTCACTCAGGAGTCTAGATACACTTTTAAATATACCACAGACAAGAAATGGAATCAAACAAGTTTGATTCTCAGTGAACATCTCTTGTTCAGATACATATTTACTTTTAAGTTCTGGCATTTCTAAGATTTCAGATCATCTTGTTGACTGAAAGCTGAAATAGTTAAGCTCCTTTTACACTTTCTCTCTTTATTAGGAGAGAGTTGACCACCATGTACAAAAACATCTGCATTTCTTGTATGTTTAAAGACAGAACATACTGCCCACTAACCTTTTCTGTATAAAAAAGGTCAGTTTCTGTTTGGAGATACCAAAATTAGAGGTTTCATTCATGGCAAATGCTCTCTCTTATATTTTTTTCCCTATTATCACTCCTATCCTTGTGTAATCTTTCAAATCCAGGCTGATCCTTGCCAATGGCTTGAGGCCCTGCAGGCTGCTTTGTACCTCTGAGCTCTGAGACCTGGGCCTTTCTTCTGTGGCACCAAGGCTGCCAAGCTGAGCTCATAGTGCTGTGAGCTGGTAGTGCATGGATGGACTGAGGGATGAATGCAGTGCCTTTTCCCAGGGATTCTGCTGACATTGTAGAAGTGACACAATGCCTAAGTAGATGTTAGAGAAATTGGCTACTTTAAGGAAACTTCTTGGGCCATTCCATATCAACAAACTCCTCCCAGAGCATGAATTACTTGGTGTTGAA